>NW_024068168.1:0-215592 GCF_009389715.1 Phoenix dactylifera
GGGCCCGTTCAAATTTAGGCCCAATTCATTCATTTTGAGCCCTGTTAGGTCATGCCCATTGTGGGCCGAGTTTGGGACCTATTCACCCTATTAGGTCGTGCCTATTGTGAGCCGAGTTTGGGCCCGATTACCTGTTAGGCCGTGCCCATTGTGGGTCGAGTTTGGGCCCTATTCACCATGTTGGGTCGTGCCCATTGTTGGGTCGAGTTCAGACCCTGTTCACCCTGTTGGGCTATGTTCATTGTGGGCCAAACTTGAGCCCAATTCAATCATTTTGGGCCCTGTTGGGCCGTGCCCCTTGTGGGCCGAGTTTGGGTTCTATTCATCCTGTTGGGCCATGTCTATTGTGGACTGAGTTCGGGCCCTCTTCATCCATTGTAGGCCATAATCCTATTGGGCCCTACTTACCCATTATGGACTGTATTCCTTTTAGGCCTTGTTGGCCCTATTCATCTATTGTGGGTCCTATTCATTTTGGACCCTATTCACCTATTATGGGCCGTGTCTATTGTGGGTCGTATTCATTTTGGGCTCTGTTCATCCATTGTGGGTCATGTTCATTTTAGGCCGTGATCTGTCATTTTGGTTTCTGCTCATCTATTGTGGGCCTTATTCCTCGTGGGCCCTGTTCATCCATTGTGGGCCGAGTCCATTCATTTTAGACTAGATATATTGATTGATCCAAGTCGACCCAAGCCAAATCTCTCCTTTCCTATTTTAGTCAAACCGGACTGAATAGGCCAAGCCTCCGATTAGACCTAACCAGATGGATCTGGCCCAAAAGCTCAATTAGCCTTAGATCGTGTATCTTTTTCTCTTTCTAAGCAAGCCCACATTTTGACTAGATCCAGACCTTTCTCCTAATCGTCAATCCAAACCACTCGAATCGAGCCCAAGACCAAGAACAGACCAAATCTAGACCTAAGCTAAGATTCTCTCTCTAGACATGCTCGAGGATCCTAGTATAAATCCTGTTCTTCTTGTTGTTCGGATCCAAGTTGACGTAGTTTAGAGACCCTAAACTGCCCCGATACAAAGGGCAGTAGACCGGCTATTACTTTAGTGCTAGTTAGATTTGGCCACTTTCGATCTTCATCTTTGACCCATTGAATTCTCTTTACTCGGACATAATTGATCTGGGCATGAGACAGTAGTATTTAATTTTGACTTCTAAAATTATATTAAACTTAATAATATTTTAATGATATTAAATATGTGTATCTAACATGTTTGCCTGAAATAGGATTTAAAGTGGAAAGAGATAAGTAACCTAATGCTTCAAAGTGTATTTTCAAAATTTTTGGTAAAACTAATAATTAGTTGATTAAATTCTAATATTTGTTTTGTACTTAGTAAAACGGGCCAGACATGTTAATAATCATTTTAAAATTATATTATATATTATGAAAACTGAAAAATGTGACTGATTAAATTATAAAAAATTTCTTTTGTATATATATATTCTCAACATGGCTATGATCTGTTATAGCCCTGCCAATGGGGATTATTTATTAGATATGTCGGCTTGTAAATTGTAAGAAACTGGTTTCGACACCACATCATCAGTGATTAGAATGGTGGTATTTAGACACTGTTACCACATGTGGTTAATAATAGTGAATTTGGCATTTTGTGCAACCCATGCCACTAGGTTACGTATCCATAGACTATTTATGAAAATGCTTTATAAATTTCAAGAAAAATATGCTTATTTGTGATTTATTTTCTAGTCATTATTTTGTGTTTTAATTAAATATGTAGCATGCTTTGGTCCCATTCTGAGGTATTATGTTGCTTATTGGGCTAGTATAGCTCATTACTATATTTTTTTTGTTTTTCAGATCTAGATGCATGATTGCTTCGGACCTGGGAAGTGCGTTACATTCCTGAAAATTCTTTCAGTTATTGACATTTTAGTAGACTAGTTAGAGTATTTAATTGATTTATGCTATTAGTTAGCACATGTTATTTTGAAACTATTGTAAGAACTATTTGAATAAATTAATGCTTAAATATTTTTTTAGGATTTAGTATTGCTTTAATATAATCTGTAGCCTGTACGGTCCGCCATACAGCTGCGGCATCTGTCGCGCTCTGGGTTCAGGGCATAACGGATACTGTTAGTTGAGTTGCTTCATCTATATCTGTCACGCTCCCGGCCCGAGATCGCGAGCCGGGGGTCCACGCCAACCGCCGCACACCCGTAGGAAACTCTCCCCACGAGCATGCAAGGCATCTTAACCAAACATCTCAGTTATATA
Source organism: Phoenix dactylifera (assembly GCF_009389715.1). Taxonomy (NCBI): domain Eukaryota; kingdom Viridiplantae; phylum Streptophyta; class Magnoliopsida; order Arecales; family Arecaceae; genus Phoenix; species Phoenix dactylifera. The sequence continues at coordinate 2,262 of NW_024068168.1, forward strand.
AATAAAATAATTCAGCTGAAATAAATGCAATCTTATTCCATTGACTGACACAATTTATATAGTCCCACAGTTTTAAATACGCAGCGGAACAATAAATATAAAACATTAATTTAAATAAAGCCTAATCTAGGATAACTTGTGCTTCAGTTCTTCTAGTCGCTCTCCCATTTTAAATCCCTGATAGGTTAGTTCTCAGAATCTGTAAAACAACAAGAAATTGTATAATGAGCTAGACAGCCCAGTAAGTAATAAACACCTTAACTAGTCAATTCATATAATAACATAAAATATAAATACAAATTACGATGAATCAACATAATAACATAATCAATTCCTTTTCAAGCATAAATTCTTTAAAATTCATATTTTTCAAATATCTATATACATAATCATAAATCTGATTCGAAACAAATCATATTCATCTCATCAGCCTTTAGCTACGACCACACTTATACCCTGTGGCTAGGCCAGAAACAGAGCCGCACTTATACCCTGCGGAGTGGGCCAGAATACCGCACTTATACCCTGCGGAGTGGGCCAGAATACCGCACTTATACCCTGCGAAGTGGGCCAGAATACCACACTTATACCCTGTGGTGGGGCCAGAATTGCCAATGCATAACCCCCTATTGGCAGGATCCAGAACATAGCCAGGCTGAGAGTTCTAAATCTAATGCACATCAAAATTCTTTTGTAACATAATAGATATATCATAATCCGATCTAAATATCCATATACAATGCAAGAACAGTAATTTAACAATAGTCCGAAAAATATTATTCCAATTTATATATCCATTTTTCATTCAAAGCATCATCTCGTAAAATTCATAAATCACATATAAATTTATTAACAATTTATTCGATACAAAAATAATATTATATAAATGAAGAGTCTAGCGAAGGCAGTTCATTACTTACTTTGAACGCGATCCACAACAAATCCAATTAATCTCACAAATTCCTCGCAGGACCTAATATCCAAAAATCATATTTTCTTTTAAAATTAATCATAATATATATAAAAACTTAAATTTTAACATGCTCCCAGGGCCGACCCTGCCGAAGTGTCTAGCACCCCGGGTTCGAGTTCGGATTCGGGTTCATACCCATAGAACACCCTCCTTTTATTTTATTATCATTATTTTTTTCTTTCTCTCTTTCTTTTCTTTTCTTTTCTTTTTCTTTTCTTTTCTTTTCTTTTCTTTTTCTTCTTTCTTCTTTCTCTTTCTTCTTTCTTCTTTTCTCTTTCTTCTTTCTTCTTTTCTCTCCCGACTCCCTTCCTCTCTTTCGGCGAAACAGGGATTCATCACCCCCTGCCGCCCCCTCCTCTTTGCTCTCGATCGAACCCAAGGGCGGCCGCAGCGGCCGGCCTTGGCAGCGGCAGGTGGTGGCGGAGCAAGCCCGGCCACCCCCCGGCGGCTGGCGGCGATGAACGCGCGACGGCGACGAGCTTACGGGCCGAAACCCCGTTTTGGACCCAAGTCTGGCGCTTGGCCGGCTCAAAACCACAGTAAATCATGGCTAAATATCACGGAAGGAAGGAGATGAAAGTTAGAAGCCCTTACCTTAGCCTCCGACGAAGACCGGCGATCCTCTTTCTCTTCGGCGGTAATGGAGGAAGAGGAAGACCCGTGCCGAAGAAGACACACCTTTTTAATGGTTCTCTCTCTCTCTCTCTCTCCCCCTCTCTCTCGGCCGGCAGCAGCTCCTCTTCCAATCTCTTCAATGAGAGGAGAAGCCCTAAAAAAGAACAGGGGAGCCGGCTTCTTCGAGATGGCTCCCCCCTCTCACCCGCCCTCACGTGCGCCGCACGTGAGGTCGAAATCCTTGGGCTGGGCCGGTCAATGGACCGGGCCCAGTTTCAGGGTCTCACATCCTTCCTCCCTTAAAAGAAATTTCGTCCACGAAATTTTCATACATGCAGTTCAAGAGTAGATTATACTTCTTCCAAACTAAGTCATAACACTCTTCAAATCAAAGTCGTCTTGTCTGACCAATTTCAAATAATTCTATTCACCACATTTTCTCTGCACATTCTGATTTAAACCTCAACATACCCGTGTCAAGTCTAGATTTTTTTTCTAGAATTACTTGCTTGTTGGTACATTCATTACTATGTCTTAATCTAGGTGAACACTTTCGAAATTTAAAAGTTCATATTCTTCTTTTGATAATTAATCAAAAAAATGTTATGTAACTATTGAATCTTTTCTAGTAGCATAATGAGTTGTCTAACAAAGAGAAGTGGGCATGGCAAAACAATAAATAGAAATAAATATTGGGACTAGATTAATACATGTCGTCAACACATCAGAAGCCTGTGCATCTTGTTGTGTAAGTGCAAATACTCTTCCTTGAGTCTTTGGCCCCTGGCTTCCTTCCATTGCCTGAGTAGATCTATTCTCGTTTCTTTGTGGGCAGTCTGCAATTTTATGACCTATCTTACCACATCTAAAACAGGCACCGGTGTTCCAATGGCAATCCTTGTTAGCATGAGCCTTACCACATCTAGAACGTTTATTGATATTCACCTGCTTAGTGTTGTCACTCGTTGATTTCTTGTTCGAACTTTCGGCGTTTTCATTGCTCTGCCCCTGAAATTCATTCGATCTGTTCCTCTTCTTTTGATTTCTTTTCCTTTCCAACCGTTCATCATTAACTTTCCTTTCAATTATTAAAGTCTTATTTACCACAGCTGCATAGGTAGTCAATTCATAAGGTACCACTTGTTTTCTACTTTCAGTCTTTAGTCCCATCTCAAATTTATGCACTCGATCTAGCTCATCCTCGACTAACTTTGGAACAAATTTGGCTAGCTCGGTAAATTTAGCTTCGTATTCTGCAACAGTCATATTCCTTTGCTTTAGATGAATAAACTCCTGCTCTTTTTGCGTCCTTACACTCCGAGGAAAATACTTATCATAAAATGCTCCTCGAAATTTTTCCCAAGTGAGTGGCTCCCTATCCTGCTCATATTTATGTTCCAACATCCGCCACCAGTTGAATGCCTCACCTTGCATCATGTATGATGCAAACAAAATCTTTTCATCATCCTGGCATCTCAAGACAGCAAATGTTTTTCCATCTCTGTAAGCCAATTGTCTGCTTCCAACGGTTCTGTAGTCCCCTTGAAAGCTGGAGGAGCCAGCCTCTTAAATTCAGCTATACTGCTACGTTGTTCACATTGTTCCCCTCGTCCTTGCTGTGGTTGTGTCTGGGCCAACTGTGCTTGTTGTTGGAGCAACTGCTGTTGCACTTGCTGTTGCATCTGCATAAGGCCCACTCTGGTCTGCATAACTTGGCCTAGGCCTGGCTCCTGTTGTCCTGTCTGAGTATCACTAGCAGGATTGACGACTCTCTCCTGCTGAGGGGTGTTACCAGCTTGTTGGGGTGTACTGTCATTTTGCGGGTTGGGTGCCTTATTAGTAGCTCTGCGAGTAGTCTTTCTCGTCCGACATGGAGGCATCCTGATCTATGTCTATCAGATAGCATACCAATAATAAGCTTACCAGTTCATTACAAGTACATAGAATGGTTATTACAATCATCATAAACTAACGTCCCAATGTCCCTAGTGTCTACCCACCTACACTCATGTCATGTCAGAGTTTTTTTTTTTTTTAGAATTTATCCATTCATGCTCTGATACCATAAAAGTTGTCACGCCCCCGGCTCGCGATCTCACGCCCCCGGCCCGAGATCGCGAGCCGGGGGTCCGCGCCAACCGCCGCACACCCGTAGGAAACTCTCCCCACGAGCATGCAAGGCATCTTAACCAAACATCTCAGTTATATAAATAAAATAATTCAGCTGAAATAAATGCAATCTTATTCCATTGACTGACACAATTTATATAGTCTCACAGTTCTAAATACACAGCGGAACAATAAATATAAAACATCAATTTAAATAAAGCCTAATCTAGGATAACTTGTGCTTCAGTTCTTCTAGTCGCTCTCCCATTTTAAATCCCCGATAGGTTAGTTCTCAGAATCTGTAAAACAACAAGAAATTGTATAATGAGCTAGACAGCCCAGTAAGTAATAAACACCTTAACTAGTCAATTCATATAATAACATAAAATATAAATACAAATTACGATGAATCAACATAATAACATAATCAATTCCTTTTCAAGCATAAATTCTTTAAAATTCGTATTTTTCAAATATCTATATACATAATCATAAATCTGATTCGAAACAAATCATATTCATCTCATCAGCCTTTAGCTACGACCACACTTATACCCTGTGGCTAGGCCAGAAACAGAGCCGCACTTATACCCTGCGGAGTGGGCCAGAATACCGCACTTATACCCTGCGGAGTGGGCCAGAATACCGCACTTATACCCTGCGAAGTGGGCCAGAATACCACACTTATACCCTGTGGTGGGGCCAGAATTGCCAATGCATAACCCCCTATTGGCAGGATCCAGAACATAGCCAGGCTGAGAGTTCTAAATCTAATGCACATCAAAATTCTTTTGTAACATAATAGATATATCATAATCCGATCTAAATATGCATATACAATGCAAGAACAGTAATATAACAATAGTCTGAAAAATATTATTCCAATTTATATATCCATTTTTCATTCAAAGCATCATCTCGTAAAATTCATAAATCACATATAAATTTATTAACAATTTATTCGATACAAAAATAATATTATATAAATAAGAGTCTAGCGAAGGCAGTTCATTACTTACTTTGAACGCGATCCACAACAAATCCAATTAATCTCACAAATTCCTCGGAGGACCTAATATCCAAAAATCATATTTTCTTTTAAAACTAATCACAATATATATAAAAACTTAAATTTTAACATGCTCCCAGGGCCGACCCTGCCGAAGTGTCTAGCACCTCGGGTTCGAGTTCGGATTTGGATTCATATCCATAGACCACCCTCCTTTTATTTTATTATCATTATTTTTTTTCTTTCTCTCTTTCTTTTCTTTTCTTTTCTTTTCTTTTCTTTTCTTTTCTTTTCTTTTTCTTCTTTCTTCTTTTCTCTTTCTTCTTTCTTCTTTTCTCTCCCGACTCCCTTCCTCTCTTTCGGCGAAACAGGGATTCATCACCCCCTGCCGCCCCCTCCTCTTTGCTCTCGATCGAACCCAAGGGCGGCCGCGGCAGCCGGCCTTGGCAGCGGCAGGTGGTGGCGGAGCAAGCCCGGCCACCCCCCAGCGGCTGGCGGCGATGAACGCGCAACGGCGACGAGCTTACGGGCCGAAACCCCGTTTTGGACCCAAGTCCGGCGCTTGGCCGGCTCAAAACCACAGTAAATCATGGCTAAATATCACGGAAGGAAGGAGATGAAAGTTAGAAGCCCTTACCTTAGCCTCCGACGAAGACCGGCGATCCTCTTTCTCTTCGGCGGTAATGGAGGAAGAGGAAGACCCGTGCCGAAGAAGACCCACCTTTTTAATGGTTCTCTCTCTCTCTCTCTCTCTCTCTCTCTCTCTCCCCCTCTCTCTCGGCCGGCAGCGGCTCCTCTTCCAATCTCTTCAATGAGAGGAGAAGCCCTAAAAAAGAACAGGGGAGCCGGCTTCTTCGGGATGGCTCCCCCCCTCTCACCCGCCCTCACGTGCGCCGCACGTGAGGTCGAAATCCTTGGGCTGGGCCGGTCAATGGACCGGGCCCAGTTTCAGGGTCTCACAATATCCTTATTAAATGGCTTATTCTTTTGTTCTTGTTTTTACTGGATCTTAAGTACAAAGTCAATATATATTTGCGGTCAAGAATGAAATGAGAAATAGAAAAAACTAAAGTGAAGAAACAAGTAGAATAGAACGGAGCCATGGAGAAAGTTTGGTTCATTATATATTGAATTTGAATACTTTTAGACATTTAATTAAATAGCCTAATACTGTGAATGAAGGTCTTAGGGGCTAAAAAGTTTGTCAGGGCAGTCCTTTGAGCGTGTTTTGAAAAGAAGTGGTCGTCATAGAAATAATTTAAAAGCAGCACTGGGTCTAAGGATGCCACGAAGCTCAAGTTCGTCTTGTTTTTCATATTGAATTTTGCAGGCATGGACTTCTTTGGGAATTGATAGCAATTGTTGGGCAAGGTTAAAATTTTGCAATCTTGAATGGAATCATATTTCATATTGAATACCAAGCAAATTGTACAATCCATCAGTGTTGGGTTGAGTTTTGGAGCTTTAGCCAAAAAGATTATGGAAAATCAACAAAAATAGAAAAAATAAGGAAAAATAAAGCAAGTATTTACTTAACATTTTTCTTTGTATTTTATAGTCTGGAATTTCTCGGTATTATATATAGTCTCAATGGATTCATGGCTTTTAAAATATAAGATTTATCAGAAATAAAAGTGTAAAATGTTTAAAAAATTAAAGTTGTAGCACAAAGTTTGAAAATTAAATCAGATACCATTTTAATGTTATAAGACGCTACTTAGAATCTTATCCCAAAATGTGTGTGTGGGCATCAATTTATAAATTTTTTAACTTTTATAAAAATATATCCATATTTGTGAATTTTTGGCCTTTTTGTGATACATGACAAAATGTAGATAAGGTTTACAAAACTCTGTCTAGTTTGAGTCAAATTTAAATCAATAACATTTTTGTTTTAGAAAAATTCATGTTTCCACCAAATGTTTTGCAACTAAACACCTGACTGCTTACAAGCGATTCAAAACTACAAGTTTTGAGTTCAATCTTGCAAATATTGCATTCTAGGGGCTTACTCTTTATCATCCAAAAGTACCTACATGAACAAAGAAGAAATTAAAATGGCCATTTTTGTTCAAAATTAGGTTCCATAAGTTATTTTCTATCAAAACTTCAAAACTGACCCCAGATTCAGTTTTAGTTTTGGCTAAAAGTGTAGATTTTAATATCGAAGTTGCAGACAAAACTTCAAACGTTGTTTCCATCATCGCTGGATGATTAACTGAACATAGATTTCCCATTCCACTACCTTGCACATATCTTCAAAGTTGTGAATTGTGTGATCATGTCTAGTTGATGTTACCATTTCAGTTAGCATGCAAATGCACCATTTACTAGTACGCTCACTTCCGATAATTTCTCCACCATGATAAAGTTCAAGCTGCTCGAGTCTTTTTTATCATCCATTCCTCGAAAGATATTGCAAGAAGGGACATAACTTTTATTGGTGTGTTGTAGACCCCTATGTTTATGCACAGGTCAGATATATACTACAATTCTTTTTGTTTGCTATTCCGTGACTTCATTACTGGGTGATGCAGAAAGCCTATAACAAAGTCTATTGTGTGATTTTAGGAATTAAAGAAACTAAGATTTGCTATTCTGTGGCCTACAGCTAGCAGACCTAATGGTAAAGAGGAGTAATATTTGATGATTTTTGAGAGTGCTTCGAAGTCAAGATATCATAGAATAAGCCTAGAAAGGGTTACAGAATGGATGAATATTTTGATGCTGTTTCGGAGGATATAAGTTCAACTCAGATTAGACCTGTGGATTGGTTCGGGCACAAATATGATAGAGCTGAATCATTAGCGAAAATTAAGGTTAAAGTGGTGAGGTTGTTATTGGCATGGAGGCTGTCTTTTTCTAAGGAAAAAAATTCCTTTTGGGTTAAAAACATAACATATGGAGGCTGTGTTTATATGGGCTAAATGGAATAGTATTTGGCTGCTTAAAATTGTTTAGCGAGAATCTGGACGGATTCGTAATCAATCTAATGTTCAGATCTATTCTAGGTTGGTGCAAGCAGCTTCCCCTCATTTAAATAATTTGGCTAAGCTTAGTTTACTTATTTGACTTCATTTAAGGTTCTTAGGTTAAACAAAAGATGGAGGAGAAGAAATTAAGCAAGGAGATAGATATCTTGTAAAATCCTGTCTATGTTGGAAATGGACTTGTTCAACAGGCGAACCATGTAGGGTTCAGGTCGAGCTTACCCTTAAGGAATAACTAAAATCACTCATGCCCGGGCCTGGCTTCTGGCCTACTTACTAGGTCCAAGCTCGGTTACTGGAGCTTTGGGCTAGCCCAATCTAAATAAACAGTTGTTCAATTCCTAAATCATGCTTTTTCTATAGCTGGATGGGGACAACGGTAATTTGAAAACTATACAGAGTTGAAAGATGCAGATCATGTAACCATCCTTTTGTAGGTCAAACCCCAATAAAGAATAAAAAATAATATAAAATTTATCTTTCAATGAACGGCCTTTCCTTGGGAGAATATCAAAATTATGAACGTGCCGTCACTTGGCCAATTGTCCTCCAAGTGGGTGCTGAGTGAGATAAGCTTCACTTGGCCATATGTCCCTTGCACTGATAAAGAATACCAAATTATCACGTTCTTATGCTGCTTGTCGTCGGATCAGGGACAAGAAAATAAATAAATAAAATTTTGATTCTTCCCCTCTCCCTGGGAGAGGGTACTCCCCTCTTTCCCTCTCCCCAGGGAGAGGGAATGGGGAAGGGAAAGCCCGATAAAATCTCATTATGCAATGGAAGCCATCATGCAATCACCTTCCACATGCACAAGCATTAGAGAAAGCCCGATTAGAAGAGTTCTTAGGCAGAAGCTCAGCTTGAGGGAGATCAGCATGGCTCAGAGGAAAGGTGAGTGAAGTTCATTCAGGAACTTTTGATCCACATTGGAGAGTCCTCATTGTGGTCATATGTATTTTTATTGCCATTTGATCTCTTCTTGAGTATGAGCATTTGTTAAAGTTCCTTTTTAACGTTACCTGTTCATTATTTGTCAGTCCGCTCGGCTTGCTAAAGCCCGAAATCCTTAGGACAAGTTCCAGACTCTGCGGGCTGAGCCATGCCCGGAAAACAAACCTGTTTAATAAATAGACCAGGCTCGGACATCAGGATTAAAGCCAGCTTGGCCTGAATATTTTTTATTTTTCTTGTATTGTTTGTTTCTATTTGATCTATTTATTTACTTATTTGACAATTGTTGCTGATACATGAACTTAATAGAACAATAAGCATGTTTAGATTGTCAGCAATATTTAATCATTCATACTTCAGCCAGAAAACCCGAGATCCAACTTAAGGCCTGAAGCTCGAGTAAGGATTTGACTTGGACTTGGAAGATAAGCCTGAATCTATATAAATTATGTTGATATGCGGGCAAAGCCAAGCCCAGCCCGATCCACAAACACATCCACATGTAACATAAGAAGCCATGATGCACAACATGTCACGATTCCTCCAGCACTTTCCATTTCACATTGCTACATCATTAAATTCATATTAAGATATGTATTTCTACAATGTACCATCAAGTATCCTCAAGCATTTTCCGTTTCATGCTGCTACATCATTGAATTCATATTAAGATATGTATTTCTACAATATATTAGAAAAATCCAATCTTCGAGGAGATGCTCCTAGTTCCGGTGACAAAATTCTTCAAGGATCTGCTAAAGAAACCCCTAGCAAGCATGAGCCAAGCCACTTGCCTCTTCCTAAAGTATAACTTGGAGATAAGATGCTTAAGTTAGATATAAAATCGAACGACAAAGGTAAATGTTCAACTACAACAAAGGAGCTTCATATCGTCGATCTGTCAAATGGAACTAAATGGATAATCGATGACAAGATTGTAGTCGATCTACTCAAAAAGTACAAGTCTGCACCTGATCAGAAGACGAAAGATGAAATTATAAAACTTCTTCAGGTCAGCCAAAAGAGAAATTACATTGGACACAAGCTATAAAATATTGCCCATCCTCCTTTATTTTATCCTGTTTTATGTTTATCTAACATTTATTTATTTCCTTGTCTCACTTGCAGTCAAGGGTTGCTTCGTTGAGCACCAAACGTCGAGGCCGGCCAATCCCATGAGATTTGCCAAGCATCAAAGGACAGAGCAGGAGGTGGTTTGGATGGAAATCGTTTGGCTTGATGTTATCGCATATAATGAGGCAATGTGGTCTTTTACCTTTGAAGTTTGGCATAACCGTTTATGGTAGGTTTGTGAAAATTAAATTATATGCTTTGGTTATAGGGTCGAAATGGCCTGACTTTGCACGCTTTGAAGATCTTAGATTGCTAATAGAGGATAACAGAACGAAGTGTTAGTTTGGAATTATCAAGGAAGTTTTAAGGAGCAAAAATTTTTGGAAAATCCAAACAAACTATGTGGAATATAGGCTCACTTGCAACATATGGAATGCCAATTACAACAAGAAAAACAAAATCAATCTTAGAGCAAAATTGATATAGACAAGAAAACTAAAACAAATAATATAAAATTCTATTTTAGTGGGCAAATGAGGAAATATTAGTATTATCAGTAAGATATGGAGCTTGTTAGTTAAGGAGGGAGAAAATATATAAAAAAAAGGGCCTTTTGGCTCTTCGTTTTTTATAAAAAAAATATTAGTTAACATTTTCAATGCTCATTAGAGTAAGATATCTTTTTTAATCTCTAATTTTTATGTCAGCTGATTTTTTTTCCTAGATAAATAGTTGCTGAGCAATTTTTCCTAATATTCTTAATATAATTACAAATGGCCAATAATTTTAGCTAGGTGGATTAGGAAGCATCTTAATTGCAATGCGTGTAGCCTTTTTTTATTTACACGGAGTATAGATGCGTGTGCCTGCTCCCCAAATATTAGTATCTCTCTCAAAGAGAAATAAACCCTGCAGTAAAGAATACCTGGTGGATCATTTTGAAGTAATTTTTATTAAAAAAAATAGAACCCTCACGGAGTCCAAAATAATACTCAAATCTTTTCCTGCCGTGCATTATACGTTCAAATAAAATTAGATGGGGAGAAACAATATGCTTCTATTTATTAAATTCACTCTCTTGACTAAGATGACCTTATGAATTTGTTATATGAAAATTGCCTTCAAGCCGAATCTTGTAGCAAAAATCTTCAACGCCACATGCTTTATATTAAAATTCTTGAAGGCAATTGGTGGAAGTACATAAGATTTCCAATCCGTGAAAAGGAGGAGCTATTATTGGCACGTGCTCAGGGCCGGCCCGTCCGTTAGGCGACCGAGGCGGTCACCTAAGGCCTAGGCCCGAAGAAAGGCCCTGCATCGCTGAGAAATAGCTGTCAACTGTAGCTTGTCCCAATCCCATCGCCATGGCTGTAAAGCTGGTAAGCCGTAAACCTATCACCTATGGCATGCGGCTACGGGCTATTCCCCTTGTCCTTGACGTCTCCTTGCCTCCTTGGTCCCAATTCCCACTTTCCAGTTCCCAAATCCCAGCAAGGCAGCACGACTATTCCTTTTTCCTCCTCGGAAGTCAGACCTCATTTCCTTCAGGTATCATCGTCGATCAGTTCTTGATCCGACCCTGTCTCTTGGTTTTCTTTTTTCGATCCGGGCTCTCTATGTGGCCGTAGATTTCTAATTGGTTCTGGCTTGCTTTGCTCTCGTGATCTCTGTTGGCGATGGTTTTGTTTTTCCTAGCTTGGGTTTTGTATTGGATGGATTTGGATGGGTTTTTGTTTCAATTCATTTCTCATAAAGTTTGGGGATTTCAGTCGATCTGGAATTTAGGGGCTGTGGTTGTTGAACCACCATTTCCCCATTTTTATTCGAGTTTGATGGGGCTTTGTTGTGGGGTTTGAATCTTGATGGGGCTTGCCGCGGAGAAAGCTGAATGGCTTTGATGTGGCGCATGAAATGCTCTGTTAATGAGAGCTTCCCCACACAGCAAACAGTATGGGTTGGGATTTATTTTTTTAATCTGTTGAGGGCCAGGTTCCCTGTAGGTATTTGTTGTTGTTGTTGGCTTGCTGCTGCTGTTGTTTTAAGAGCTTAGCCGGTTGCCTGTAGGCTGTGGGTAGAATTAAATCCACCCTGTGTTTCTCAGAAAATAGAGACTCCCTCTGATTAATAATAATTAGAGGCTCTGTCCCTCACCGCTCTTCCTCTCTGATTAACAATGATTAAATTTTGGTTTTATTCGAGTTTTACTAGAGATTTTCATTTTCTTTTTGATAATTATATCGTCTCACTTGCTTACATTATCAGATAACTAGAGCTTATGTTTTGGATGGTGAAATTTGTATTGTATTTTTCTCTTCTCACCGGTGATCATGTTTTAATTTGGACAATCAATGTTCTTTTTTGTAATAATCAGGTTAATGTTATCCTGGTTGTGTAGTTCTTTTGTTTGAAACAGTCAATAATATTGCAACAAAAATGGGACTTGCATAGGTTGTCCAAGTTATAGCATGGCAAAAATGAGTTGTTTAAATCAGTTCCGATAGTTTCTATCTTTGTTTGACCTACCTATATACTTCTTATATAATAAAAATTAATATTGAGGATTCTTTAGCCCGAAAGTAGTACATCCAGTGGACCTTTGTGAATTTGATCTCAACTTTTCATGACTTATGTTAAAACTCTCTGACTCTTTAGCTAGTATTTAAACAGCCTAATTTTTTGTTTTTTCCAAAAAAAATAAATAGTCTGGTTTCTAAATATATGAAGTACTAACCACTGTTTCATATGATTATAATCTCTAAGATACATAAATGTCATCATAATACCTTTACAATTTCTCTGGGATTTCAATTCATAGTAATCATTATATGACTATTGTATAACAGTGCAGTAGGAATTTTCATTATTTCAAAAAATGACACCCTTATAATGACACCGGCAAGAAAATGGAAAGATCTTCAAAAGAAAATAAAATTACAATAGCCAGATAAATGTATTGCAAAGCTTATGCTATTTTATAGCACTTCATGAACCCCCAAAATTAGAGCTATTGTGGCTTGCTGAGTCCTTTTTTCATCCATTCTTGAGCCCTAGCAATGAACCCCGTATGGAACTCCATTCTTAATTAGCTGAAAGGTGATGTCTTATTTCTTTTTGTGGACGTGGGCTTTCCCATAATTGTATTGAAAGATGACAGCATGTGGGAATGCATAGCTAGTACAAATAAAATTCTACAGTTAAGTTATTGAATTAAAGTCAAAGAATGAAACCCAGTGACAAGCTAGTACAAATAAAATTCTACCGTTAAGTTATTGAATTAAAGTCAAAGAATGAACCCAGTGACAATGGTATGCACAATATAATAAAAATGTTTAGTTTTGGCTGGCACTCATGAGCTTAATGGTAAAGTTATTCCTTTTTCTTACTCTAGTTAAGTTTTCTTACTCATGAGCTATTCGTGACGTGCTCTCATATTTTCCTGGCAATAAATACAAATACCTGGCTACTTCAGTATGGGAGGCAAATACATGATGTATGGGAGGCAAATACATGATGTATGTACCAAGGCCATTTGCCCATTCTGAATCTGGACATCACTGAACTCTGAAGCTCTTGCAGTTTTAACTCATTATTAAAAATGTCAAGAAAAGGGTGGTAGGTCCCAACCAGAGAAGAAACCAACAAAGATAGGGGAAAGGAAATGATATTCAGTGGCTCTTCCCAAAGAGAAGAGAAGCCATGCAAAATAGCAAAGATACAGTTCCCTCTTCGGGTGAGAGAAACCCAATACAAGTTAACCAACAGAACAAAGACAAAAACTCCCCGCACTCCCCCTTCCACTTAATTACTCCCGTACAAGGCGAGCCATCGTCCATCACACCCTATCACGTCCCCCCTCTGCTTCGGAATCCATCAGTGCCCTTTTCCCCCACGTCGACGCGGACTACGGGCCATCACACATCGCTCCCATTTCCCCACGACCACTCCGAAGCCCCTCTGGCTCTCCATCCTTCGTCCGCGTGTGATCCGAGCCATCACGCGTCTCCGCCCCTCGTCTCGCGTTCGCTTCAATTGTACTTCTGCTCTTTGAACATGAAGGTCCTTTATCGGTTGAAGAAATCCGGATCCGACTGCTGACAATGAAAAACGGAGAAGATAGAGACAAATTATTAGAGCTTTACGAGATCCTTCACCTTCATCTGGCGAATGTCCGGCTGATAGATGCTGACAAAATCTATGAGGCATTCCTCTACAAGAAAAACAGAGCAGAAACAGATAATTACTGTTTCTGCTCTATTTTTCTTGTAGAGGAACGCCTCATAGATTTTGTCAGCATCTACCAGCCGGACATTCGCCAGATGAAGGTGAAGGATCTCGTAAAGCTCTAATAACTTGTCTCTGTCTTCTCCGTTTTCCATTGCCAGCAGCCGGACCCGGGTTTCTTCAACCGATGAAGGACCTTCAGAAGGAAGAGGGCAAAAACCCTTCTACCTTGTCACGCTTCCATCTTAGATCAGCTTTCTTAGCCTCAAATTCTTACCTGGTCAAATATCCATGCCCCTGGTTCATACCCACGATGCCTAAATCGGACAGATCCCTGCAAAATGTATATTTTTTTCAATTTATGCAGCTTTCCCATATGCTATAAGTGAACTATGCATATAAAATCAAGAGAACTATGACAAAAAAAAAGAGTTGGTCATCAGCTGTCATATCTATCACAATTCTGTAATAACAAGGAACATTGCATGAAGTCAACAACTTACTCATTTGGCTTAAGAACAGCAACAGCACCACCAGGCAATGCATAGGAACCATCAGGAGTTGCCATTAACATTGATTTAGGAATGCCAGTTGGGGGTCTCACCCTTTTAACATCATAACTTGGATCACCATTTGTGGGGCAGTGCTGGATAAAATTACCTGAATAAAATTAAAAAAAACTCTTAACATACATTAACTGGCGCTCGCAAATGCTGAAAACAATTAATTACAATGACCTCATTAGTCAACATATTATAAACGTACCTGGCACTTTGCATCTATGACAAACATAGCCTGCTGGAGGTGTCCTTCGCTCCAGCCCACCTCGGCCTTAATTTAATGAGAAAAATGAAAATGTCAGTATCCAGGAAAATGGGAAGATAAAATAAAGTGATACATGCAACATATATCATAAAACTAAGAATTTGACTGCTCTTGCAACAAAAAGTCTACAAAAGAATGGATAGCAAATGTTTTAATCCTAAAATGCATTTGTGGAATCCCTATCATCACAAACATATACAGGAACCAAGAGAGTATATGCTACTTTTAGAGGAATATACATATATAAAGATGCAATTAACCAAATCCTAGTTCAATTTAAAAAGTTAATGTTATTGTGAGGCTCTGAGTGTAAGACAGTCAAAGAAGGAAAATGACACAAGAATAAAAAGCTATACAAAGACGGGAAAAGAGACAAGCATGAAGAGTTCTACAAGTGTTCATGGGCTTACCAAAACCACGACCAGCCATCATCCTCCCACCCATTCCCCTACCAAAGCCTCTTCCAGCACCATAACCTTCTTGTGTTTGACTGCAAAGTTACATTGACCCAGTGAAAAACATTATGTTATAAATGATTCCTCATTGGTAAACAAAATGTGACTGCTATTGCTACTCCATTCTCTCGAACTTCTCTAAACTTTTTAATTTCTAAAAAATAAAACCACTGAAATATAAGAAATATCAATGATCCAATTAAATGTCTCACTGATTCCAGTCAAGGGCAGGTGTGTCAATTAAAGCCTTAATCTTGCTATCCTCATCAACCTTATTTGCAGGAGAAACATCTACCACTGAACAGCTTGACTGAGCAGGAAGGACTTCTGGAATAGCATACAAATCATTACCAAACTCATCCCATTCAGATTCTTCAGGCTGCAAAATGTGATTGAATGTGTATTATCAATATCCTTGCCATCAATCAAAGATGAGAACGTTCAGGAAAGATACACCCATTATCCACTCAAGAATTAAGATAATAATGGTGGCTGGCACCAATTCAGAATGAAAAAAAAAAAAATTAAGCACCTAGAGAATCATATTCAAAAATTATTAGTCTTACATATTTCATGGTAGATGGGTCGCCAACCAAAGTGTTACTTGCTGGTGGAAGATCTTCTAACTTATCCTCTACAACTTTTGTCCTGCAGATGGAATGCAAACTTTCAATATCAAAATCCAGTCAGGAAAGTCATCAACATTGTCTCAATTTTTATCTTACAAAATTTGATCCTAATAAAGTTTCAAAATATTTCAGTAACACTACATCCCTCCCACATAACCAAATCTACAAATCATTAGCAAAAGCATAATGTAAATGCAAATAGAAGAGCTCATCAAATGCTCAAGATTCAGAGTGTGAGATAGTACTCATCTCGTTCCGTAACAATGGGCTTCCATGGCCGTCCTGGGATGCGACAAATCAATACTGATGTATTTTTGGGTATCATAGCAGCTTCGTCTGCATATTCTGAAACCGAAAATGGAAGAACACAGAGTCTATAAAAATCCAGAGTGAGATTAGAGCAACCCACAGTGCTCCCAGCAAAGTAACTCAACAGACACACTATCAATCGAACAGTAGCCACAATCTCACCCCAACTCCATTACCCCTTATCTCTTAATTTTTCAAGCACAATTATCTAAAAATACTCCAATCAATCCTTTTTTTTATTAGTTTTTAGTCTAATGACAATTAATTCTGAATGAACTAAACTATCCTCCTACAAGTAAACTGCATGAATAAACCAATCAAGAGAACCTAGTCTAGAAGAAGAACCAACCTTCATTAGTCTGCGCATTGGAGACCATGAGGTCAAAATCGGTACCCCTTCCCAAATGCTTGGATTCAAAAATTCGTTCTTTCAAATTGGCAACAGATATGAATTGACCCTCAATTAGAATAGATTCGTAATATTTTGCACTTTTAAACTTATAATACACAACCATTATTTTTTTTTCCCTTTCCGGACTTCCTCTGATCTAATTGCAGACCAGCTCGACCACAATGAACAAATTGCCCGGAAAAAAGCAGCAAACTGAATTTAAAAGGCCGAAAATTAAAAAGCAGGCCTGATATTAAGGCCTGATACAAGCAATCCTTGATGTCGATAACGCTCAATTATCCCATCAAGAAACGATCTTTCCGGAAGGGAAAAGAGGAAGAGCTCGAGATGAGTTCTCCGCCGACCCCTTTACGTTCCGAACGAATAGAACAGCGATCCCAACAGCAAAGAGCCACGATCCGCAGATAAATCCCCAAGATCGCCGAACGCCCCCAGCCGCTACAAGAGGAGAGAGGCTTCCGCGAAAAGAAAAACCCCTTCGATCAAAGGGATTCAGCCGGAGGAGGAGAGATTGGATCCGAGCTCACTAGACCGTCATCGCCAGAGCAGAATCGCCCGAAGCCGCGGCGCATCCGAGGATCCCCCGAACAACCACTCCAACCGGGAAAATCGAGAAGAGAACGAAGAAACGACGGCTTCTACGATCGAGAGAACCCCAAATCGAACGGCAGAGGGACCTGGATGGATCAACCGGGGAAGGATCCGTAGAGAACTCAAAGCGATGGACAGATTTAAGGGGTGGAATCGGATCGAAGAGAGAGGATGGGGAGTTAAAAAAAGGGGTTAGGGTTAGGGATTCCCCGATCCTCCCCCTCTATTTCTCCAGCGCTCGGAGATGAAGAGGTGGGGAGCGGAAAGAGGGAATCCGGTTTCCTTTATAGAGCATCCCGGCGGCAGGCTTACCTTAATTTTTCACCAAAAAAAAAAATCCTTACTTTACCAAAGAGGTGGGGCCCAGAGCAAAATGGTAGAGAATAGAGGCCACTGGAATGGAGATGCAGGCCTCCTTGTCCTTTTCCATTTGGGCTGGGTCTTGCAGGAGTTTAGATGGGACTCTGAGATGATTAGGGTTTCAACTTTAGATTAGAAGAAGGAATAGAGGACTCATGTTGTCACTTGGTTTGGCAATCCATTATGTTCTATTGGATTGTAAGTATTTGTAGTTGTGTTATTGAATTGCATTTGGTTGTAAAGCCAATGACTATTATCTGCGACACCAAGTTTGGCAAAAAGTTGTGAACATCAAGGTCATATATATTGGCATGACAACATTGCATGCTTTGGTATTGCAAGAGTACTAGTTTCATGCAAGTCAAAAGTGTTGGATTAGTAAAGCACGACATCGGGTTATTGTAATGACTTGGTGGGTGAATGAGGCATTTCCCATACATAAAATAATTGCTCTTTTGATGCTTTCTAAGATCCATGCACACCGAGTCATATGAATTATGCATGTTGTGCATGACTAAATGTGGATGGCATGCCCTCACAAACAACAACAACAAAAACAAATGAATTATACATGTTTCTCAACATGCTTTGCTATGTATTATAAAACTTACCACAAAAGCATGTTGCCTCACACCATCACAAACCCCCCCCCCCCAACCAACAAAAATACGAAGAAGAAATCTCCTTCACCATTTTAAACTCGAAAAATAGTTTATCGAGCCTCAAAAGTATGCTTGGGCTTGGGTTGATCAACTTGGATTATAAGGCAAAACATAATGCATATTTAGATAGAGCCCCACATGTAGTGAATTTGCTGACCACTTATTATGTCTACAGAGATCATCTTTATCAAGTCATTCCACTCATAAAAAAAATTCAAAATTTAGAATCCTTCTTTATTGGTAGGTTTAGTTCAATTGGTTAGATATTGTAATCAAAAGTATGAGTTCATTATTTTATTGAGTCTAAACAATTTTGTCTAATCATGACTTGTACATAAAACAAGCCTATTTTAGCTTGAAGCAAGACATGTAAGAACTATTATAACTAATAAATGCTTGGAAGAATGAACATTTATAAAGAATCAATGGAACTGTAGACCATGATGATAGAGATGAAAGAAGAAGAAGAAGAATTGTAGATTGAGTGTTTGTCTACTCTCCTTTTGAAAGGATCAAGATCTTTTGTTTTACCAACTCAAAGTCGATAATGGACATTCTAAATTAAGAATACATAACATTGATCATGATATACATTAAGAAACCAAAAATCATGTTTCTTTGAAACCTCCTAACCATTCATCAAATAGCACAACCATCAACAGTTATAATAGTATTAATGTAGCAATGATATATGTAATAACTTATCTAAGCGGCTCATAACCAAAGTCTATACTCATTATTATATTTTACTAGTGGCTTCATCAACAATGACAAATTCTTGATCGAATTATAAACCTAGATTTGAGTTTGCTTTAGCACATTCAATTGTCTCCAATAATTATGAAAAAGATTTAGTAGCCCAATCCAAACATAAAAATTCAAATTACTAGTGTTTTCCACCAATATGAATGCTCTATAACCTTAAAAATAAAATAAAATAAAATCTATTAATAGAAATATACCTATTTATAGTATCCAAAAATGCCAATTACCTATATAATCCACATATAGATTCAACCACGAAGAACACTCCTTTTTGAAAATCTTTCTTAGTTCACTTTAGTACTATGAAAGATCCACATACAAATTCCACTTTAATACTATGAAACTCTTTCTTAGGCGATAAACTAGAATACGTGATCTACATATAGTTTCATTAGAGGTTATTGCCTCACAACTTCTTGCTAATAAATCCAAAATTTGCAACCGAACAATTAATAATAGAACAAGAACGTTATCATGGTTTGCACCCGCATCAAGTTTGGGATTCCAAATCACTTAAATGACGATTGAATAAGTACATATGGCATAATTAACCTACTAATGTAACACTATAATCCATAGCCAAAACCTCTTGCACTCATCTTAGGTCAACCCACTTATTGAAATTAGAAACATATATCATCTAGCCCTTCAGTACTCATCGTTTGCCAAACCCCATGCATAAATGTTATCACAATACCTAGCGATCTTAAACCTAGGCTCTGAATCTATTCTGTTACTTTTGTCATATCCCTAGTGATCATAACCTTAAGCTCTAATACAACTTTTGTCACAGTCCCTAGTGATCTTAAATCTATGCTCTGACACCACTTCTATCATGCTCCAAACCTATCATCCAGGTCGACCACATGACACAACTTGCATACTCCTTAGGACAAGGCTCTTCAGAACATGTAAAGCTTGAAGATTCATTGCAACCTCAATATTAGTAAATAATAATGATCTCGATTCATAACAAGTAATAAACTTGTACAATTTCAAAATTCAATCATCTAACTGGTATCAACCTATTTATCATTTCACCCATGATCCTAACCATAACCAAGTACTAAGAATTCTGCAACTCTAAAAAGAAAAGAAAAAAGTTAGTGTGAGCTTTACAGCCTAGTAAGATTCTCTGCCCATCTGTACCAATATAATATTATAATTTGAGAATAGTAATAAACGATATCAAAATGAAAACATAAATTATGGTACCTCTTTTCAAACATTCAGTATCACTCAATTAAACTGACAAATATCTGCATAAACATACATCAAATATTTGGCTTATCAAAAGGGATATATATATCACAAATACCAACAACCAAAACATTTTATTTAGCATTGGTTTCATATGTCTTATCATCCATTTCTTATTATCTCAATTCTAGGTTCTATAATAATTTACTTTCCAGCTTTGGACTAACCAAGATCATGTCTGAGTCCATGACTGATAAACAAAGTGTTGCCCAGTAGATACAACCCAAGAGGGGGGGGTGAATTGGGTCTTTTAAAACTTTTAAACTACTTCTAAGACTTTTTGATTAACTATGCTAAGTTATATAGATGCACAGTGGAATTTAAACTTAGCAACAGTATGATTTATTAAATGGGACTTGATTAAGTAAATTGAGTATGCTTGCAACTAAGGGATGCGTAGATACGAGTTAAGCAAGCAATATATCTAAGTAAGCAAGTTAGACAATGACAAAAAGCATCACAAACACAATAAACATATAGTGGTTCGGTGCACCCCAGCACCTACATCCACTCCCCAAGACCTCTTGGGAATTCCACTATAATCCTACAGATTACAGCCGGTTGTTTTACAAGCTCACAACCCAACTTGTTGTTTTGCGAGATAACAACGAACTCGGTCGGTTTTCCCAGGCTCACCGACTAGAACCACCCCCGATTGTTTTCCCGGGATCACAATCGAACCCTTACACGTTGGTTTTACCCTCGGCTCACCAACAAACCTAAACCCCGTTGGTTTTCCCTTTGGCTCACCAACAAACCTTACACCGTTGGTTTTCCCTTTGGCTCACCAACAAACCTTTAACCCCTTGATTCAATCCCTTGATTGAATCAAGTTACAAGATATTAAAACAAAGAATAAAAACAAATCAAAGCTTCTTAAGCAAGCAAATATAACAATATAAACAAATAGAGTAAAGAGAAGCCCTCAAACGAGTTTTGAAGATGGAGGAGCTCGGCTTCTTCTTTACTTGACCCTCTTCTGATTTGGCACGAGGTAGAGGATCACTGAGGCAGCACACGGATGGAGAGGAAGCTTTGGGATTCTCTTGGATGCTCTTCTTCTCTCTATTTCGCTTTGGATGGCCCTTTTGTGCTTATGGGAGATTTCCTTTGTAATCTCTTTGAGATCTCTTTCCTAGATGATCTCTCCCACTTCCATAAGTTCTCCCCAAGCTCTCTTCTTGCTTTTTATAGCTTTAGATGGCGTGGAAACAAGAATATAGCCGTTAGAGACAAAAATAGAGCCGTTGGAACCAGTCTGCACCTCCTGACAATATGACCGTTGGGATCGGAGTCGACTCGCGCGATCAGGAGTCGACTCGCCTGTTGCAGGAGTCGGCTCGTGTTTTACCGGAGACGACTCGGCCACTGTTCCAAATTTGAATTAATGTGCTTGCCTCGACTGGGAGTCGACTCGTCTTAACCTGGAGTCGACTCGCCAACTTCTGGAGCTGACTTGGCAATTTCGGAGTCGGCTCATCCACTGAAGTCCGTGGATCCAATTTTGAATTTGATCCACTCGAGTCGACTCGACTGTCCTGGGAGTCGACTCGAATCTCAGAGCCCGAACTCCCGATCCTCTGTCTTTTGGCTCATCCAGTCTTGGAGTCGACTCGAATTTCCTCGGAGTCGACTCGACTCTCAGTTTCCGAAAGTTGGTCTTCTGCCTTTTGACGTGAAGCTTGTCTTGGAGTCGACTCGAGCTGTCTGGGAGTCGACTCGAATCTCAGAGGCAGTAACTTGGTTTTCTGTCTGTTGATGGTCGCGGAGTCTCGGAGTCGACTCGTGCAATGCGGGAGTCGACTCGAATCTCAGAGTCCATGAAATGCTCTCTGACTTTTTCTTTATGTACCGCTGAGAGTCGACTCTTGCTTTCTTTGGAGTCGACCTGCCAACCATCGGAGTCGACTCGCGTTCCACTGGAGTCGACTCGAATTTCAGACCCGAAAACTGCTCTCTGACTTTTCTGCCTGTGACTCCTAGGAGTCGACTCATACTTCCCCGGAGTCGACTCGGTAAACATTGGAGTTGACTCGAATTCCTCAGGAGTCGACTCGAAGACTATTCTTTCGAATTTTTCCTTTGATTTTACTCCTCCAATTTGAACCTTTTGAACTTTAAACTTGGGCCAATGAATTGTAGCTTTCTTCTAACTTTTCTTGAGAGCTTTTGGAGGCCTTCTTATGTTCTTCCAACTTGCTATGTTCCTTGCAAAATAAATATCTTTCTCCTTGCAACATAAACATTAGTATCTATACTTCAAGGTTTTGTGATCATCAAAATCAATCTATGAATCAATCTTTGGGTCATCAATCTCCCCCTTTTTGATGATGACAAAACTTGGAGTATATGCAATATAAAAGATATTGTTTTCTAGAAGTAATACATAGCAAAGTTGCATGAAGTAGAAAACATATATTTTTAAAACATACTTCATGATAATGCTTTAGATTTAATCAGCTTAACACAATCAACATATTTCAATTTAAAACATACTTCATGATAATGCTTTAGATTTAATCAGCTTAACACAATCAACATATTTCAATTTAAGCTGATTTGTATTCAATTCAAAGCA
Organism: Phoenix dactylifera; assembly: GCF_009389715.1. NCBI lineage: Eukaryota > Viridiplantae > Streptophyta > Magnoliopsida > Arecales > Arecaceae > Phoenix > Phoenix dactylifera. The sequence continues at coordinate 25,053 of NW_024068168.1, forward strand.
TAAAGGCATTATGAGCATATACTTAGATATTTGCATATACTTAGATATTTCTCCCCCTTTTTGACAACATCAAAAAGATAGGGAAACATTAAGCACAAAGATAAGAACACTCAAATATTTCTTTCCCTTATTGTACTCTGATTTGAATGTTAAATTATTGCAAGGATATGAATCATATAACTTAAGGCAATAATATTGGAATCAGATTAGTGAGCACAGATCAGAGCCAATTAAGATAGTTTTCAAGAAGTTTTTCTAAGTTGATACCACAGATAGTTTTCTAATCAAGTGTAGGTGGGATCTTCCTTAGGTTAATTCAAGAAGTGGAAATCTAACCTCTCTTCAATAATAAGTGTGAAAGCTTGTTCATTTAAGATCTTGTGCCCAATCTATTAAGTATTTTATCAACATGAGAGCAATTTAACTAATTTTCTGAGTATAAGAACAATATATTAAGTATGATTGCAAAGTTCTTTTATGGTGTAAAAATATTGTGGCATAAATACCAAAATATGAATTCATGCAATTTATAATATATCTTAGAGTATACATAAAGTTCAAGGCTTTGAAGGTTCTTTTAAAGCTCTTTTAAAGACTTTATTCTTCTATTCCAAAAAAAAAAAAAACAATTTGATACATAAAAATATGAATTGGCACACAATTTAAGTTCTAAAGATCAAGTCAATTAGGACTCATTAGTGAATATCAAAATAGGTTTTCTAAGAGATGCTCAAGAAAATTTTACACGTTATTCTCCCCCTTTTTCATTAAGTTAGAGGCTCTTTAAGCTCAACTTGCAATTTGGTTCATGATTTATGCATAAGATATACTAACCAAATAACACGCCTCAAGGTGTATCATAAAGATTTTCAGATTAAATTTCAGATAATACATATTGGAGAGTATTAGGATCATTTTTCATTTAGTATTCTTTCTCTCTCCTTTAGCTATAGATTTATGCAATTAAGTCCAATAAGACCTCTCCTTCTGAAATTTTCTTTCTCCCCCTCAATTGATCATTCCATTTAAGAGTTTAGAATCCTAAGATAATGTTCAATAAAATTGTCAATCTCAAAAATATATTTTCTATAAGTTTCAGCTTATTTTCATAAGACTCAAGGTTTGAGATAAGACAACCTTTATAGAACTCATCTCAAGGTAATTTAAAGCATGTCTTGCAATATAAGGAGGTTCATCAAAATCAATCCATAAAATTCAAGGTATGCATCAAATTAAAGTTTCTTTAGGATAAGATACTGAATATCTAAAGCTCCCCCTCAAAAGATGCATTCTTCTTTAATCATTCTTTTCTTTGGTTGAATTTCAGAATTTAATAATAAACGTGAATAAAACTGAAATTCTATGTTATCAAGAATGTAGAGTGATCTAGAATTATTCAAAATTTATAGTATTCACTCTATATATATATATTCTGATGGTAGTTTCTAAGAATGTAGGAGAGAAAAAAAACATATAGATGATCATTGAGGTATGTGTATTTATAGAACTCAATTTCTTAATCACAGTTTTTCAGCAATGTATACATGAAGCTCAATAAATTTTTTAAATATTAAAATAAAGTCATATATTTAAAAATATTTACTTGCAATCAAGATCATCGTAAGACACATCATTTGAATCAAAATTAGTATACTTTGAAGGTAAGAAATGATATGTTTCGGATGCGTATCGGAGCAATCAAAATAAATTCTGTTTTTCTTACATTAACATTTTATTTAGTAATCATATGGAGTTTAAACTTTTATACAAAATCGGATTCTGAATTACATAGGATTTTCAATAGAAGCTTTCTAAGTCATAATATGAGATATGTATCTTTCACAATGTAGCTCATCTTAAATTGTTACGATTGAAAAATACATATTTCAATAACATTAAAGCACTTTCAGAATCTTTGTGTTTAATTTTGAGTTTCGATACAAAATAAAGGATATTTTAACAAGTATTAGGACATTATGTATCAAAGTTAGGCAAGTAGAAAGATAGATCAATATCAATTTATTTTCCCTAAATAGAGATGTTCTTCTCTTCTCCTTTCTACAATTTTATTTAGCTTTCAGATTTTAACAATGATTGTGAATGATAAATCTGAAATTTCTTTTCAATAAAACTAAACAAAAGATGTTATGTAGCAATTCAAACATTCAATCAAATTGTCCAAGTATGAAACATTACAAAATATTGAGAATCCATAAATCAAGACATCATACCATATGCAAAATATACCATGTGTTAAGTCATGCATTAAAATACTAAGAACAAGAATGTCAAGGATCAAAATCAATTCTTTTCAAATAAACTCCCCCTATTTAAATATAATCTTGCAATGATTTCATCCTTAAAGTGTGTTTTCAAGTGATTAAAAATTTGACTTAATTCTACTTTCATTTACTTTGTTTTTTATTTATAACTTTCTTATGCTCTATACTCTATTTGCTCCCTATCCGGTGGAGTTGGGAAGGGGCACGAGGTACTACCACTAGCCTTCCTCTTGTGCCGTCCCTAATATGCCCTACACCGAATAGTTGGGTCAAATAGTGCCGGGTACTACCACTAGCCTCCCCATTGGCACCATCCCTATGATGAGCAATATAGAAAGGTTAAAATGTTTACTTCAAAAACTCCCTGTTTAAGTGTAATTAATTATGGATTTTATTCCTTCCAAAAGAATGCTCACACAAGTCTCACAAATGTGTCGAATATATTAAGTTTGTTTTGCTTTTCCTTAAGGTTGAAGTGTTTGCCTCTACTTGGATTTTACTTCTCTTGAATAATATCCATTTTCTTTTCTTTATCTCTCTCTCTTTTTGTTATTCTCAAGTAATCTACATGAAAGAGCAGAATAAAGAAATAATGAAATGTATCGTATAGAGGTATATCATGCAAACACTATTTTCATTATGCCCAAGAATTCGTAGCTTCTCACAAGTCATTCTAAATCAGAGTTTTAATCATATACTTGTGTATTTCATGGTTATGATACAGCCATAGAAATATTTTAGATTGAGCAAACCATGAAACAATTTCTAAAAGTATAAGTCAGTCAATACACATATAGACATGATATCAAAAATTAATAATTAAAGAATTTAATCATGCCATAATAGGATTTAAGTTATTGACTTTGCTCAATTAATTTGTGAGAAAGGTATCTAAAATTACCTATTCATTATATGTTCTTCAAGCCAAATTAGATTTCTTATGTGTGAACTTTTGGCTGAAGAAGATCCTCTCTCTTGTTTGCATGTGAATGTTTAGTGTATCTTACATGAAGATATCCTTCAAGTTGAAATTTCTCATTTTTCTTTCTTGAAGGAAGGTCATTAGTTTCTTTAAGATACAAAGCATTCATCCAATATATATATATTTTTTAATTAGATGACTCAATATGAGATATGACAATAGTTGCATGTTGAGTCACTTTATTCAAGAGATTGCCTAAATATAAGCAAGCACATATCACTTGAACTAAAGAGATAGATTCATTAACCAAGATAGTTCAAGGACAAGCATGTGAGGCAATAGACAGATTTATCAAGGTCAAATCAATTTAGTTTAGATTCTATTTGCTTAAGATAATTATCAATAAGATGTGTTAACTAAGTTTTAATCAACTTATCTTAAACGTTTGTTTCTATCAAAATTCAGATTATGACGTATTTGTTATCAATAAAATATGATTAATTAAAGTTAGATTGAAGTCTTGCACAAGGTCACATAATGAGCATACAATCTGGTCTACTAGCTGTATGATAAAATAATTATTCTATCATGCTTCAATACAGCTTTAAACAATAGATCTACTTTGCTCATCCTTTACAATTTCTACAAGATGGGGTCATAGATATACCTTCTTCACGCCAATCTTCTATAAGAGTTTTCTTATGGACTAACGTTGGTCAATGAAGATCCCCTTTCTTGTTTGTCTTAATTTGGAGTTTGAGAGAAGATGTTAATTCATTCATCATATTTCAAACTCACTTTGCAATATAACTCTTCATTAGTAGAACCAAAAATGATGTCATCAATGTGTGCTATGAGCAAGCAAGATATCATAGATTCTTCTTTTTGATGCATAGATTTATCACTATTACTTTCTATCAACAAGGTTACCTAAGCTTTTATATATCAAGCTTTTGATGCTTGTTTTAAATCACATATTGCTTTATCATATATGTAATGTGTAATTTTTAAATATGGTGGTTATTTAACATAGATCTACTTTTTAATGAAATAACCACATAGGAGTGAATTCTACACATTCATTTGACAGAATATAAAGCTCATGAGTCAAGCAAATGATAGTGGTGATCTTTACTTTTAATCATGCAAGAATCAAGATCTATTTCATCTTTTCTTGATTCAGTCTTTTAGTAGTTATCAATTTTTCTTCATTAAGTGCATTTCTGAAAAACTCAATTTTGTTATAATTATTAACAAGTTTTCAGATTGTTATATGTAAAAGATTAACCATATATAATTTGATCTTAGTATCTTGACAGTAAATCATTAGTCTCATAGAGAATAAGACGACTTGATATTTTTGCAACTAAAATCTTTTCATTGAATATTCTATATACATTGCTTGATGAATGATATCCAAGGATAGACATATCTCTATCAGATTTGGCATTATTTTTCATAAGAACATATCAAGCATAACATGTACGACTGAAAAATATGAAAGATATGCAATGGTTCATTTTCCATTTTTCAGAAGATCAAAAGGAGTTTTCATCAAAAATAGATCTAATAGAAATCATATGTATGACAAGCAGTGATGATAGCTTTTTAAAAATCATTTAAGTAGATGACTATCATACACAGTTGTCTTTTTCATTTCTTCAAGAATTCTATTACCCCTATTTTACTTAAGATGTCCTTGGTGCTGAAATAGTTAATTTCTGCATAAACTTTATCAGGATTTTGGTTTTCAACACTGTGCCATGATACTCTTTATCTTCACAGTTAGGAAACCTTTATCATTTGAAACACTTTTACAAGATTCAGCAAATACAGAAAATATTTTCAAGTTTATTTTCCAAGAACAAATCCAATGTAAGCTTTTGAAAACTTAGAGATGGAAACAACATCTTTAGATTTAGAAATGATTTTTGGTTGTTTCCTTAGTTAGCATGCATAGCAAAACTTTGACCTTTAAGAAGATAATTTAAGTAAGCCAATGGCAAGGTCTTTTGAGATTAAGTATATACTAGCATGAGTTGATTTTGTATGCTAAAGATGGTTTCTTTAATCTTGGTATTCATAGTGCATATATTTAAAAACATACCAAGTACACATTATCATATCTATGATCAATAAACAATAATGCCATGGATAAAAACTCTCAATCAAGCATATAGAGAATTCATAGAATTATTCTTAATAAATTAATCATTTTGCAACTTATCCAATAGTGAGTAAAGTACACTATGAAGTGATTTGATCATATTTCCAAAAGTATTTTCTATATCACAAAATTGATCACTATTAGCAATTCATATCAAATACTAAGCAAAAATAATGATGAGATGCAAGGATTACTGATTTTTGTTAATAACTTTTCATAAGTATATTTTAAGTTTCTTTTGTTCCATGGGTATCTTGGTACACCTATGTGTACATCCTCATTTTCTCATTTTGGGTACCCAAGCTTGCTTGAGTCCTTGAGAGTTAGGACATATGGTTCCTTTTGGAACCCATATCTGTTTAATAGTAATAACTTTACCATTTGATTTAATTATACTAGAACGATAGGTAAAGTTGTTATTCCCATCCTTTTCATTTTTGAAATAACTTATCTTATTTAATGGTTTGCTTGATGAATTGATAACCTTTTTCTCTAGAGATTTATTGTTAAGTAAAGGAATCAAGCCAAGTTTTGATTTATCACAAGCAACATATTGGCTTTCAAACATCATTTTTAATCGTTCTGAACTTACGGTGAATTTGTTAATAAAAGATTTTAATTGATTAATTTCTTTACTTAAGTTTTGATTTTCTTTAATTAAGCTATGATTTTTCTGAATCAATTCTTCTGAAAATGACCTTAAACTTTTATTTTCAGAATTTAGTTTGTCTTGTATTTCAGTAATAGAATTTCTTTCTTTTGAAATTTCCAAATTTAGCTTTTTAAGATTTTTATTTTTCCTAGCTAATTTTCTACATTCACTATACAAATCATGAAAAGCATTTAAAAGTTCATCATAAGAATATTTTTCATGAAAGTCATTTGGTGTAAGATTAGATTCAGATTCTACTTTATCTTCTTGTACCATAAGACATAAGTTAGTTACCTCTTGTAGTTCATTGTTGCTCCTAACTTTCAATTCCTTGTCTGACTTTCTCTTGGTCAAGGCTTTCTTGCGCTTTACCTCTTTCTTCCTTTCTTCTTGCTTCCTCTTCTTCTTTGTCTTTAGGAAGCTGATTTGCCTCGGAGTCGACTCGGACCTTATTGGAGTCGACTCGACTAACTTGGGAGTCGACTCTGAGCTTCTTGGAGTCGACTCGACTGAGGGAGATTCATCACCCTTTTCTGCAGTCTCATTGTTAGTATATAATTGAAGCATATGAGAGCTAATCTGAGATTTATCATAAATATTTTCTAAAGTATCCCAGATCTCCTTAGCAGATAAGCATGCAGAAATTTCATTAAACTTTGTTTCTTGAATAGCACAATATAATATGTTCATAGCATTAGCATTTAATTGTGCTAAGTCCTTCTCATTAATATGAGAGAGTGTGTGAAGGTCATTTATTATGATTTTCCATAGATAATAGTTTTGTGATTGAATGAAAATGCGCATGCGTATTTTCCAATGTGGGTAGTTTATACCATTAAACAGTGGAGGTGTATCAATTGATTGTCCTTCTCCTAGAAAACTATCTATTTGAGTTGTCATGATCTTTGGCTCTAGTCGGTTAAGACTACAAATAATATTTGAGCACCTGCTCTGATACCACTTGTTGCCCAGTAGATACAACCCAAGAGGGGGGGGTGAATTGGGTCTTTTAAAACTTTTAAACTACTTCTAAGACTTTTTGATTAACTATGCTAAGTTATATAGATGCACAGTGGAATTTAAACTTAGCAACAGTATGATTTATTAAATGGGACTTGATTAAGTAAATTGAGTATGCTTGCAACTAAGGGATGCGTAGATACGAGTTAAGCAAGCAATATATCTAAGTAAGCAAGTTAGACAATGACAAAAAGCATCACAAACACAATAAACATATAGTGGTTCGGTGCACCCCAGCACCTACATCCACTCCCCAAGACCTCTTGGGAATTCCACTATAATCCTACAGATTACAGCCGGTTGTTTTACAAGCTCACAACCCAACTTGTTGTTTTGCGAGATAACAACGAACTCGGTCGGTTTTCCCAGGCTCACCGACTAGAACCACCCCCGATTGTTTTCCCGGGATCACAATCGAACCCTTACACGTTGGTTTTACCCTCGGCTCACCAACAAACCTAAACCCCGTTGGTTTTCCCTTTGGCTCACCAACAAACCTTACACCGTTGGTTTTCCCTTTGGCTCACCAACAAACCTTTAACCCCTTGATTCAATCCCTTGATTGAATCAAGTTACAAGATATTAAAACAAAGAATAAAAACAAATCAAAGCTTCTTAAGCAAGCAAATATAACAATATAAACAAATAGAGTAAAGAGAAGCCCTCAAACGAGTTTTGAAGATGGAGGAGCTCGGCTTCTTCTTTACTTGACCCTCTTCTGATTTGGCACGAGGTAGAGGATCACTGAGGCAGCACACGGATGGAGAGGAAGCTTTGGGATTCTCTTGGATGCTCTTCTTCTCTCTATTTCGCTTTGGATGGCCCTTTTGTGCTTATGGGAGATTTCCTTTGTAATCTCTTTGAGATCTCTTTCCTAGATGATCTCTCCCACTTCCATAAGTTCTCCCCAAGCTCTCTTCTTGCTTTTTATAGCTTTAGATGGCGTGGAAACAAGAATATAGCCGTTAGAGACAAAAATAGAGCCGTTGGAACCAGTCTGCACCTCCTGACAATATGACCGTTGGGATCGGAGTCGACTCGCGCGATCAGGAGTCGACTCGCCTGTTGCAGGAGTCGGCTCGTGTTTTACCGGAGACGACTCGGCCACTGTTCCAAATTTGAATTAATGTGCTTGCCTCGACTGGGAGTCGACTCGTCTTAACCTGGAGTCGACTCGCCAACTTCTGGAGCTGACTTGGCAATTTCGGAGTCGGCTCATCCACTGAAGTCCGTGGATCCAATTTTGAATTTGATCCACTCGAGTCGACTCGACTGTCCTGGGAGTCGACTCGAATCTCAGAGCCCGAACTCCCGATCCTCTGTCTTTTGGCTCATCCAGTCTTGGAGTCGACTCGAATTTCCTCGGAGTCGACTCGACTCTCAGTTTCCGAAAGTTGGTCTTCTGCCTTTTGACGTGAAGCTTGTCTTGGAGTCGACTCGAGCTGTCTGGGAGTCGACTCGAATCTCAGAGGCAGTAACTTGGTTTTCTGTCTGTTGATGGTCGCGGAGTCTCGGAGTCGACTCGTGCAATGCGGGAGTCGACTCGAATCTCAGAGTCCATGAAATGCTCTCTGACTTTTTCTTTATGTACCGCTGAGAGTCGACTCTTGCTTTCTTTGGAGTCGACCTGCCAACCATCGGAGTCGACTCGCGTTCCACTGGAGTCGACTCGAATTTCAGACCCGAAAACTGCTCTCTGACTTTTCTGCCTGTGACTCCTAGGAGTCGACTCATACTTCCCCGGAGTCGACTCGGTAAACATTGGAGTTGACTCGAATTCCTCAGGAGTCGACTCGAAGACTATTCTTTCGAATTTTTCCTTTGATTTTACTCCTCCAATTTGAACCTTTTGAACTTTAAACTTGGGCCAATGAATTGTAGCTTTCTTCTAACTTTTCTTGAGAGCTTTTGGAGGCCTTCTTATGTTCTTCCAACTTGCTATGTTCCTTGCAAAATAAATATCTTTCTCCTTGCAACATAAACATTAGTATCTATACTTCAAGGTTTTGTGATCATCAAAATCAATCTATGAATCAATCTTTGGGTCATCACAAAGTTTTTATGCATAAGCTCGTGGAGGCTACCCCACGTATAAGCTTGTGGAGGCTGTTCTACGTATAAGCTTATGGAGGCCATCTCATGCATAAGCTCATTGAGGCCGTCCCACACATAACCCCGTGAAGGCTATCCACATGACGAGTTAGTCCAAACCGCTTCTTATCTATCTGATTTTATACGTTATTCTTGTCAAATCAACTCTAATTAAATAATGTATTTCTCATAATTTCAAAATAATATGAATTAGAATTTATATAATTATAACTTCAATAGCTGATATCCATATATAATAACACATAAATATGTTCATATCTGAAAATCAAATAAAACATATCTCATACAAAACAAAATTTGTTGATGCAAATCTCACGATATAAACCCAGCGATACAAACCAATCAATCAGTATAAATCCAACCCGTCCTTGACCAAACATTAATATAAGAAATAAATCAATCATTGTTAGTTTCCTATTTTGGAGCTCTAATATCTAAATTACTCTTAAATCTAATTTTTCTTTCCTACCTAATTTGAGATTAAATAAATAAATAAGAAATTAGGGTTCTACCTTGATTGAAGAACTAGAGTATAAAATTCTTTTGTTCTTCTTCTTGTTTGAATGACTGCACCCCCAATCAATCTGTATAAATCCAACCCGTCCTTGACCAAACATTAGTATAAGAAATAAATCAATCATTGTTAGTTTCCTATTTCGGAGCTCTAATATCTAAATTACAGTTAAATCTAATTTTTCTTTCCTACCTAATTTGAGATTAAATAAATAAATAAGAAATTAGGGTTCTACCTTGATTGAAGAACTAGAGTATAAAATTCTTTTGTTCTTCTTCTTGTTTGAATGACTGCACCCCCATACATAACCAAGGCTGACCATAAAGTAGATATGCATATGAAGAAAAATGAGGCCGGTCGGGTGGCGGTGGCGAGTAGTCAGATTCGGTCAGCATAATGTATCCCAATTCATCTGATCAAGAAATCGGTCTCTGATCAAAGCAAATGTAACATGTCATATTTTTAGATAACCGACGAAGGTCGGAGTGGAGGAAAGACATGGCCAGTTAGGTAGTAACATCAGACGACTCCGGTTGATCTGATCTAGGTAATCTCACTAGTCCAATTATAAACCTAGAGTCAGACTATAGTATAGATAGCTCAAGAAAGATTAATGATGATGAAATTAAACTGTGCTTGGCAAGTGCTGCGGTGGGGGCTGACATGCTGCATAGCTACTCAAGGCAATCACAACAATGGTGCTCTAAGACTGTCTACAAGGTTGACCAAAGAACATGGAGAGGAACAAAAGAGGGAGAAGGATTCTCTACTGGATCCGCTTAGAAGCAAACAAAAGAGAGAGGAAGACAAGAGAGAAAGGAAGAGATAGAAAAGAGAAAGAAAAGTGGAAACTCTTTCCTTCTTTCTCAAAATAGGGAGGTTAGAGGTTGATCTAGATGGAGGCGACACTGGCGATCGGCTGCATCATCGTTGGCCTAATGTCTGGCCACTGGTGACAACCACAACAACATCAACGACTGTGTTGGTCAGCAGTGAATGAAGTCTAAATAGGGAAGGTTTGGTAACTTGAACTAGGGTGGAAGAGAGCCGGCATCAGTGGCAACTAGCACCTGCCACAGGCTCAGCCTCCAGTGAGGCTGCGATGGCGGCAGAGACAGCGGTAATGACAAGGTGGAAGAAAGAGAATAGAAAAACAATACAATGGTCAGCCTAAAACATGAACCGGAGCCTCACTCAGCTCAAATCACTCGCCGGCGGTCGAAGTTCCACCATGCGGGTCAAGGAGAGTCCCATGAAGACTTGGCCGAAGGTCCGACTGGCCATCATAAAAAATATCAAAGTAAGAAGGGGTAGATCACAAAAATAGGGGATTTGCTCCCGTTTCCAAGTTCGATGATCTCATGATGAGATCTCGGCTGGCAACGATGGCTCGATGAACGATGAGGTCAGGAGAGGTAGGGGTGTGGTAGCACAACTCCGGCGAGGCCCTGAGAAGAATGACAGCGAGGAAAAATGATGGTTGAGCGAGAGCGAATCTTTTTTTTCTTCTTTCTGGCAACGACGAACCACTGACCCCTCGAGAGGGTAGAAGCTCGGCTTATAGGCAATGGAGGCTCCCCCCTACTTTTTTTGTTGGACCTATTTTAGCAATGGGCCAGGCCTTACACTATATCTTTTTTATTGAATATTATTTTAAAATTTTCTACCAGGTATACTTTACAGATAGGAATTTATTTTTGTATGTTAGAGAGACTAATGTAATTAAGATGCCTCACAATCCACCCAACTAAAATTATTGGCCACTTGTACTTACATTAAAAAGTAATAGGAAAAATTCTTAGGGAATAACCTTACGCTTTAGGTTATGCTATAAGAAATTTTGGAATAGATCCTAGTAAGCTATAAGATACTACCATAAGACATAAGCTTGGGCATAACCTTGAATCTGCATAAAGATTTATTTAATGGAGAGTGGAAATAACCTTACACTTTAAGGTACCTTATGAAGCCCTTCGCCTGGAGACATTGACTAACCAGCAAGAAGCCAATTGATACTTCCACTGTATATCAGCTCTTTTCATACAGAAATGGAATTGTTATTCATCTGCGTAATTTGCTGGAAGACACCAAATGGTACTTCCACTGCATTTAGATAGGTTGGAGAAAAAGACCTATCTGAGAAAATCAGAAATCTACACTGGCAAGCAAGAAGTCCAACCATTCAATCTGGCCAAAAAGGAAGGTAGGTTGGTTTTCGCCACTCGAACACATTTCGCCACCAGCTTTTCCTTAATTTTCATTCAAGGGTAGCAGTAAGGGTCTGGTTGTCTGCTAGGATTGGAGAGCTTCTAATCTTCTACAGACACGAAATCATATGTAGCCTAGTTGTTTTATATATACAAGTTGTTTAATGGACTTATGGGGGGCTAGTTAGAGTAATCGACCTGAAAGATCATGCATATGGTTGCATATTGAACGCTTACGAGAAAAGTAACATTTGCATAAGAAAGTCACAAGAAAAGAAATAGTTCGTGAACCATGAACTGGAACTCATTCTGATCTAACAAGCTTGCACATCAAACTTCAACAACCACTCTATGAGGTCATACTTGCATCACTAGGTGCAAAGAAAATTAATCCTACTAGAAATTTCACAGTTGGGAAAGCACTTTTAACAATCTGCATCTCAAGAAATGTAAGTAATATGCTCGTCCTTTAAGATCATGTGTTAATGGTCTCATCTGATCCATCTCTACTGGGTTAGACAGTAGCCTACAACAATGAAAAACACGATTCCCCTTGAAATATATGTTTTCATGCTAACAGAAGTACAATTGAAGCAATTTGGCACAAAATTGCGATTTTCCAAGAGCAGGATTTCATGTTCAAAGAGACGTAGTGGGGAACTGGAGTGTCCCTTTTCTTGACATTTTTAATAATGAGTTAAAACTGCAAGAGCTTCAGAGTTCAGTGATGTCCAGATTCAGAATGGGCAAATGGCCTTGGTACATACATCATGTATTTGCCTCCCATACTAAAGTAGCCAGGTATCTGTATTTATTGCCAGGAAAATATGAGAGCACGTGCCAATAATAGCTCCTCCTTTTCACGGATTGGAAATCTTATGTACTTCCACCAATTGCCTTCAAGAATTTTAATATAAAGCATGTGGCGTTGAAGAGTTTTGCTACAAGATTCGGCTTGAAGGCAATTTTCATATAACAAATTCATAAGGTCATCTTAGTCAAGAGAGTGAATTTAATAAATAGAAGCATATTGTTTCTCCCATCTAATTTTATTTGAACGTATAATGCACGTCAGGAAAAGATTTGAGGATTATTTTGGACTCCGTGAGGGTTCTATGTTTTCTTAATAAATATTACTTCAAAATGATCCACCAGGTATTCTTAACTGCAGGGTTTATTTCTCTTTGGGAGAGATACTAATATTTGGGGAGCAGGCACACGCATCTATACTCCGTGTAAATAAAAAATGGCTACACGCATTGCAATTAAGATGCTTCCTAATCCACCTAGCTAAAATTATTGGCCATTTGTAATTATATTAAGAATATTAAGAAAAATTGCTCAGCTACTACTTATCGAGGAAAAAAAAATCTGCTGACATAAAAATTAGAGATTAAAAAAGATATCTTACTCTAATGAGCATTGAAAACGTTAAATAATATTTTTTTTAGAAAAACCGAAGAGCCAAAAGGCCCCTTTTTTTTATGTTTTCTCCCTCCTTAACTAACAAGCTACATATCTTACTGATAATACTAATATTTCCTCATTTGCCCACTAAAATAGAATTTTATATTATTTGTTTTAGTTTTCTTTTATATATCAATTTTGCTCTAAACTTGATTTTGTTTTTCTTGTTGTAATTGGCATTCCATATATTGCAAGTGAGCCTATATTCCACATAGTTTGTTTGGATTTTCCAAAATTTTTTGCTTCTTAAAACTTCCTTGATAATTCCAAACTAACACTTCGTTCTGCTATCCTCTATTAGCAATCTAAGATCTTCAAAGCGTGCAAAGTCAGGCCATTTCCACCCTATAACCAAAGCATATAATTTAATTTTCACAACCTACCATAAACGGTTATGCCAAACTTCAAAGATAAAGACCACATTGCCTCATTATATGCAGGGGCGGCCCAATGCATTTGGAGGCCTAAGGCGAACTTGCTAAGAAAGGCCTTTTTTTATTTTTTATTTTAAATAATAAAAAAATTTTAATAAGTGCAATATACTTAGGAACCGTCTATTTACCAACCATTTGAAGTTACTAAGAAGGGTAGAAACTTATTTTTCTAATAAAAGCTTATGCTATCACTAGTGTTGGCGCCATCCTCACTTCACACCTCAACTCTCACATACAGGCACAGAATGAAAAACTAACAGCAGCAGCAAGGACAATAATCTTCAATTAATAAGCTATCAGAGAAAATACATACCTTATCCTGTGCAAGCAGAGGAAGATGTAGAAGAATTTCAAGTGGCTCTGTATCCACCGCCATCACAACAAACTCGGAGATGCCCCTGTTCAGAGTCTTCGTCACTGTGCAGTCAAAGAATTAAAACCCAAATATAGATGTTCAACATAAATATAAGTAGCCGAAAAAAATCAAAAATGCAAACTTTTTCCTTCCCGATGCATCAAAATTCAGACTTTTTAAAGAAAAGCAACAGAGAGAGAAGCAGAGGGATGTTTGTGTATATATATATATGGGCGAGAGTGGCAACCTTCATTAGTTTTCTTCTTGAGCTGCTTTTAGTTCGCTGCTTGCTGGACGAGATCGGAGATACAGTATGGTTATCATCAGCTGAGCATCGGCCAAAGGGTACGCCTTTGGATTCACAACCTCGACGCTCTATAAGTGATAGAAATAGAGAACGAATAGAAAAAACTAAAACAATCTAATTTACAAAGGGAAACAATGATACATATAAAAACCAGTACAAAACAAAGACAGAAAAGAGAAGATTACAGGGAAGCGAGATCGTGCAGGTGAGGGCAGACCGCTGCTTCTGGACGTTCGCAGACTTCTGCAGGCGTGTGATACCTTCCAGGCTACACATGTTTACAGGGAAGCGAATTGTGCAGCTGATTGGGTCGCTTCCTATGCGGCTCATCACACCGGGGATTTTATCTTGAGGGATTCCGACACAGTGCCGGAATCCCTTTCAGCTTTACTTGCTTCAGATTTTGCAGGCCGTATCCACACCCGTAGGGTGTGAGCCGCCGTTGTACCAAAAAAAAAAAAAAAAAAAAAAAAAAAGAGAAGATTAAAAGAGTTCTCAAGGAAGAAAAATACGACCGAAAACGCTAAAAAAATAGAAAGAAAACAACGGTCCAAGGGCGAGAAGGGAGAAGAGAGTGGAGGAACAGATCTATCACCATTTTTTTTCATTGTGGATGGAGCCCCCCAAGAGAGAGGGATATTCGACTGTTGTCCTCTGCTCTCGGCGAAAGGGAGAGAGAGAGAGAGCATTGTATATCATGCGAGATAAATGCCATTTATTTTTCTATGAATAAACTTTCCCAACAGCTACCCACCTCTCTGAGCTCTCTCTCCCAGGAGAACGAGTATTAAAATGCCTCACATGGGCTCTCCAAAGCAAAAAAAATATTTCCGAACAAAACCATCAAGAAAGCTAAAGCTCGAACGATCTGAGGCTCTAAGCTATACTCCAAACACATCAGCTTTCCATTTTCCAACGAGACAAGATCTAAATCCACGGAGAGATCTTCCATTTCCAATATGTAACAGGATTAGGGATTTAGAATTTATGGTACAGAGTGGACTCACGACGAAGGCGAAGACGGTGCGGTGAAGCACAGAAGCAGAAGAGGAGGACGATGAGGTGAGGACTGAGGACTAGCCATGGTCGGCGGTACTCCTTGTAAGTTGTAACCCCGGTGGCCGGCCGGAGATGACCTCGCCCGCTCGCCGACGCCCTTGTTGATCACGACGAAGGTGAAGACGGTGAAGCAGAACTGCGGAAGAGGAGGACGATGAGGAGGCAAGGAGCAGAGGAGGAAGATACAGGAGAGCTGAAGAGGTAGAGGCGTAGAGCCAGAGGAGCCAGAGGCGTAGGTTTATAGCTTTTTGCCGTGGGCGATGGGATTGGGACTGGCGAACAGCGACTCCGGACTCACACCCTTTGACCCTCCTTTTCACACGTCTTTGTCGAGAGCCGTTGCTCTGCGACTGCAATTATAGCCGTTGCTCTGCGACTGCAATTCACTCATGTAGTGTAGATACGGGTTTGGGCGGGGGCCTTCCTATGGGCGGAGCCTTAGGCCTAGGTCGCTTAAGCTTGGGCCGGCCCTGGTTATGTGCGATTCTACATACCACAAGATTCTCAAAAGTTGTGGTGTTATCATGCTACACAATCACTGCAAGCCACAAATCTTTGAGATCCTAAAAACATTATTTATCGAATCATTTATTTCTCTTTGTATCTATCCACTTCTTTTTCCTTGCCAGCCTTGTTATCAGTGTCGAGTTTCAAATTTTGAAGGCCCTTGGTTATCTTGCTCTCTTGATATTTTTGATTTTTGGCAGGCAAAACTCCATGAGTGCGCTTGTCCATCCAAGCCACCTCCTAAACCACCTCCTGCTTTGTGCTTTGATACTCGGCAAATCTTATGGGACTGGCCGGCCTCCACTTTGGTGCTCAACGAAGCAACCCTTGACTGCAAGTGAGACGCGGAAATAAATAAATGCTAGATAAACATAAAATAGAATAAAATAAAGGAGGATGGGAAATATTTTATAGCTTGTGTAAACCAATGTAATCAGGGGCAGCCCAATACATTTGGAGGCCTAAGACAGATTCAGTGAATGAGGCCTTTTTTTTAATAATAATTTTTTTTAATAAATATAAAATACTTAGAAAAAAGATATAAAAATAGATAGTTATCAAGTACATTATTTCTAAAAAATGCATGTATGAAACAAAGACAGATAAAAAGCTTTTTTTAGTTTAATATAATTTTTGAATGAAAGCACGAAAAAGTAATTATGCTTAAAGAAGGGCCATAAAATTGATTAAAAAACTGAGATAATGCTTGGGTTATCCCATGGCACTTCATGGTCAAGGTAAAGGAAAGAATTTGTCCCGGAAAGAATCTCTGTGAGAGAAAGTAGGGGCATTATGGGAAATTCACTCCATCTAATTAATAAAAGTCCCCCCCCCCCCCCTCCTCCCTTTTCTTTCTCTACCCTCCAAGAAGTCCATCTCCAATCCCCCTATCTTTCTTCCTGATGGCCCGGCTGGATCAGGAGTAATGTGAGGGAAGGAAAACCAAGACCAAAACCAAAAAAGAGAAGGGATGAAAGATAAGAGTGGCTTCAGACGCGCGTGTATCAAGCCAACCAAATCCCTTCTCTCTCTTTCTCCCCACCCAGAACAAAACTACTGTCCCCAACTTCCCAAATTGCCCCTCTGCAGGCCAGGAAACTCTCCACCTCCCTTCCATCAAGAGAGAAGACTCGTAGCCAGCTCCTGTTCCCGTTTTATATGGGGCCTTTGCTTCCTTTTGGTCAGCCTCCCGGAGGCCTTCCATTGGCCCGAGGCCTTAGGCGACCGCCTCGGTCGCCTAGGACTCGGGCCGGCCCTGTCCAAAGCTATTTCTAGATACTTATGAATATAGGCTTAACCCAATCTATAATTCTATAATTTTGCTAGTTGTATTAACCCAATCCATAATTCTATAATTTTGCTAGTTGTATTAGCCCAATCCACGAATCCAATAAAATTTTCAGTCCAATTATTCAAAACAAACCCTCAATTATAAGCTGTAGTAGGAAATTCTGGAAAGACCAATAAATTCGTTGCGAGTCTTTATTTTTCTCTGAACATAACACAGTTAGTTAATAAATTCAATATTCTCCAACTCGCATACATGAGGACTAGGGGCAATATCTCTTGTTACCGCACTTGTGGCACTGCTCTATATAAATCCAGAAAATGCCTCTGACTTCTCTTGTTTGTGTCACTCATCTCGCTATCGCCAGACTACTCTAACTCAACTTTTGCATTATTGCTTTCCAAGCAGGCTTTGATATAAAAGCCATCCTCGAAAGAAACAATTGCATGTTAAGATCCTTTTTGTCCAGCTATCATCTTTGCAGTTTGTAATGCCTCAAACGCTGCATTCCTGCCAAATGGTATAAGATCACTTTGGCATTGCTCCATGACATGGACTACTTTACTAGAGGCTTTGGAGAGATACTCCTTGGATCCACACACTTCATCAAGAAGTTAATCATCTGAATGGTTGAGAGATGCTGCTGGGAGTTACTCTTTGCAGCACCAACAGATAATATCTATGAGCCAGATCGCATAAGCGACCTTGCATAAAGCTCGGTGATCATACCATTATGCTTCATCAAAGACATCGGCAAGCCCATATGAGTATTTACTTCGGTCACCTTCTCCACCTCCCACTCGATGTTGTGGATCACGCTGTCGGGGAGGACCACCATGTCCAGATGGACCATGGCGGTGAGGTCTACCTGGTTGGTTGCGCTCAAAGGTAAGGGCCTTCTCGATGAGCTCAACCAGCTTGCTACAATGAGAGTCAACGAGGGCAACAAGGATGGATTGGGTCGGCCTAGTCTTTCATCCCAGTTGGGTCAGGTCAACCTTATTGGGTTCTGGGCTAAGATAGGGCTGGGGCTCGGGTGAGATTTTGACAATTTTGAGTCATACTCAACTAAGGGCCTAGCCTGACCCAGCCTGCTTGATTCTAGCTCTAGCTAGTATCCTTGATGTTGGCATGATCGTCATTAATTAGCAAGCGAGATAGGCATCAAAGTAGAATCAAGTATGACATGTGAAGTTCATGTTATATTTTGCTACTGTAACCCTTTGGTTGATACCAATTAAGATGGTTCTTCAAATTTGTGCTCCTAAGGAATAAAGTTCTACATTTATCATGACCTCGCTAAATGTACACAAGTCCAATCATTATCTAGCCACTACCCCACCATAACAGTTCATAAATAACAACAAAAACAATTGCCATTCAAAATTTCTAGTGTTCAATAACATAAAATCTCTATATCTACCGGAAGATATTTATTTTCATCTTATCATGCAACACTTTTTTTTTGGTAATCATCCATTATTTTCAGTTATAATGGGCTGATTACAGTCGGATAGATAACAGCTGTTATTTCTATAACATCCACAATTAACTGTTCCGTAGGAGCCCGTTACGTAGAAATATCGGTGTTATTTGGGTTACGAAACCGTAAACCCTAAAAACCACCTCCCTCTCTCTTATCAGGCCTCCACATCACATAGAGGAGAAAAGAGATGTGGAGATCCACAGGAGCTAGGGTTTTCCTTCTGAGATCCTCCTCGATTCAGAGGCCTCTTCCGTTCCATCCCCAATGTCTTTCTGAAATTCTAACCCAAATCCCACCACCAAACCCGATTCCATCCAGATGGATTCTCCCCACTCCCACCACCAGAACCATAGATTCTTCTTGTCCGGCAGCGAGGCGGTATCCGGAGAGGAGGATGGCAAAAGCACTAGCTTTAATTTTGTGGAGCCGGACAGCGCGTCGATTTCTGAATCCGGTGAGGCTGCAATCGATAAAAAATTCCGGTTTTGGCGACAAATCTAATGCTTCTCCAATGGCGATGTTGATGAATTTGGTGAAAAAGGCGACACCTCTGGTGAAAATCCAGGCTTGATTTTGGAGGAATCAGAAAGTTGTTCGTTGGATTTTGGTGATGATAAGAGGGAGGTTGAGGGAGAGAAATGAGTTCTTCGTGGAAGAAGGTCTCCATGGTGATGTTGTGGCGGATATTTTGCGCTAGAGGACAGAAGTGCTTGATAGTCCCAAACATCTAAAAGTCTAAAACAACCTTATCTTGACTGCATTGCTACAATGCTCCAAAGGAATTGCAACAGAACGTTTGAGCTTGCTGATAACATTGATATTTCAGCGGCCGAGTCAGCTAGAGGTCTTCAAACAACTGTTGAGATACTCAGGTATCCTGACCTTCAAAAACCTCTGCTTTAGTGGGAATATTTTGTGACTTCTGAGTTTCTATTGAATAGAAGTGCTCTTTCATCTTAGGGGTTCACTTCTATCGAATTATGAGTTGGTTCCTGTGTATGCTTTGCTTAGTGATGAAAAACACATGTTTAGGTACACTGTTGGAGAATAATTAGTATATAAATATATGCTTATCTGAAAAAGTTAGAAACTCCACTTCTTGCCCTTTCCAAACTTTACCATAATAGAATTCTGTGTTTACTTGTTAAATTAATTCAAAATTCGTCAGTGTGTTGATGATGTATCCTAGTGTGGACCATCCCCTAAGTTCATCTGGGAAGGATATTGTAAATTCTTTGAGAATTTCTAGATTATCCAAGTTTTAACTGCAATGTTGTTGATGATGTTTGGGATGGCATAAGGCCCTAAGAGTACATTTCTGAATAAAATGCAATTAATTTTACTTTTTCTCTTCCTTTTAGGAGAGTAAACTAATAACTGATGACATGTTAGGGATGTATTTATGCAATTAACTTTGCAGATGTTGGATTCTTTACAAACACCTGGTATAGTTTATGTCTATTTTACAGGACAGGAAGTTTGTTTTCTCTATGCTTCTTGCTGAGAATGCATTGATACTAATGTGGATCCAACAAACCTGGTTCAAGTGATCTATGCTTCTGCCAGGAAGGCTTTTCAAGAAATGCATGTTCCTGCGACCGAAACTCAGAAGTAGAATTACACTGAAGCTCAAGAAAAAAAATGTGGTCATTTAAGACCTAATATTTTTAGCTAGTGATAGTTGTAAACATGACACACTATTTCTATTATTTTCATACCCAAAGCTTGATCTCATGTTAGGCCAGCTTGATAGGTCTCAGGCAGACTCATTTCTAGCTTTATTTTCTGTTACTAATTCAATGATCCTAAGTTGTGAGGACCTGGCCCTCTCATTAATTTGGCTCACCGGCCCATCTTGAGATAGGCTCATGTGGCCCGCATGTATGCATGTATGCCAATTTATGACCACATGCAGACTGAAAAAAAATAGCAAATCTTTCAATAATCTTCGTAGAGATACACTATAAAGGGTTTCCATTCTGTAACTACCAAAAATGGATTTCTATTATGTCACCATTAATAGTTTTCCTTTTTACGACCTATTCCAAAGAGCCCTTCATCCTTAAATCCCAATGCCAGCACCAAAAAGCCAAAGGCCCAAAACACCTTATATTTTCCCCCCCCTCATTTTTCTCTAAAGATGGCGGCCAAGCAGTCCTTGTTCATCGTCAGCATTCTCCTACTAGCTCTCGTTGTATCAGCCCACGACGGTCAGTATCACAAAAAATCCTCTCTCTCTCTCTCTCTCTCTCTCTCTCTCTCTCTCTCTCTCTCTCTCTCTCTCTCTATATATATATATATATATATATATATATATATATATATATATATATATATATACATATATATCGATCTCTATTTTTTTTATATAAAAGTTTGTTTCTTTCAGCTTAGAGTTTTTGGAAAGCCTAATGGCGTGTCTTTGCATGCTTTTGGTTGGCAATGTCGAGCATTTGCAATTTCGCTGGGACGTGCAACTACTCGGACGAGTGCCCCAAAGTGTGCATTTGTTATCATAACAATGAATTCATATATGTATATATATAGTATATATGTAAAACCTCATCCTCAAATCCAGAACCAAACTAAAATTTGTTTACAATTTCCGATATTGTATGGATGCCCTTCACCAAGGCACATGTCTATCGTCCCCATCTAGAACGGCAACTACTCTTTTTCGATATTGTAGGGATGCACCTCATTAAGCCCTGTATGTTATAAGACTTCATTGGAGGAATGGGAAAGTTCTGGGAAACTAGTATAAAAATAATGCCTAGCCTAAAGCTCGACTGCTTCTGGAACCGAGGAAACTTAATTGTATGCGCGCGATCAAGTCAATGGAGGCCTCATTTGGTATCTGGGTTCTGGATTCAGCAACCACAAGCGACCCCCCAAGACCACGTGCTTTGCCTTAAATGTCTCTAGGTACGCAGAGAAATTTTTATATCACCTTATAGGCAGAAATTCAGGCTTGTGTCAGCGCGTGGGATGGCTTTGGGCTCCCAGGAACCTAGAATGTACCTCAACTAATTCCCGTCTCCATGATGAAGGTCCTTCATCAGTTGAAGTAACCCAAGTCCGGCTGATGGCAATGCGGGACATCAATTCTATCCCCGAGTTATCCTTGCTTTACGAGATTTTTGACCGTAACCTGACCGACCAGCTGGAACATGCAGACTAGATAACTGAGAAATCCTCTACAAGGGAAACAGAGCAGAAACAGGTGTAATTATCAGTCTAGTTTGATCTAGCTTGCCCTAAACCCTATGTGGTGGTAGTGGTTCTTGCTCGGCTTCTACTATAATTAGCGGTTCATGTGGTGGTGGTGGTACTGGTTCTTGTGCGACTGCTACAATGTATTATTAGAACCGATATTTTTTTTTATACTTTTTATTTTTATTAGAGTAAAAAACAGATTTACACCATACCTTATCAACATGAGAGGGTATCAGAAAACTTTATAAGTGAGCAGGATAAATGATATAGTTAAACAAGATTGCCAATCATCTCGTAGTGATTTTCTCGATGCGAAAAAAAAAAAAACACACACATTATCTACTTTTGCCCATATTGGTTTGATTATGTAGTGCTTCACAACATATATATATACAGCCAGGTGCCTGCTCGTTCTTTGGACTGCAAGATTTTACTTTTAGTGAGCCCACATTTATAGATGATTCCTATATGTAGATTCTAAGGAAGAATTATTCGATTCCACTGGACAAGCTCCTGTCAACAGTGCAATGGGATACTGGTGCTACACCCCTCTCTTTTATGATAAACATTCGAAGGCGATACGGAAAAGTGCCGGTGGGCAGAGGCAGCTGGAATCTGCGCGTGACAAAGACCATGGGCAGCGGGGGTGGAGAAAAGTGGTGCAAGCAAAATTCGAGGTATGACAAAGAATAAAGTTGGCACACTCAAATTCAAGATGACACAATATTCGCTTGGAGGAGAAGATGATCAGGTTAGAACTAAGAAAAGCTCAGAAGATAGTTTAGCTCTCGACCCTTTTTCACTTTTTTTCTAGTAGAGATCTTATTTTGAGTTTGGCTTGAAAGTAAATGCCAGCTTGCCCAGACTCTCATGACCCCGAGTGACGCATCTAATAAGATTGATGGTTTCTCTTGCCATCGTTATTGCAGCCCAAGTACGCTATCTGTCTGATTTTTCAGATCGCTCACACGACGGCTAGATTTCAGGGCGCTGCAACGGACTCTCGTCCTCCAGGCATAGGTTAGAGGGATCTCTCCCAAAACGGCGTTGTACCATCAGGTATTGGGGAAAAAAATATAGACTGGTCAAGATTTTTAATTTGATAAGTAAAATACAACATGCATGCGCACACGAGAGAAAATTTAACATTATCTAGAAATAATAATCACTTGAGCAAGATATATTCGACTCGAGAATAAATCAAAATGCTTGCATTCTGTGTCTTACTTTTTTCTAATTCATGCATCTGAATTTTCTTTTCTCGTTTGTTGTTGCATCAAGCAAGGTAATTTGTTTCATTAACCGTACGGCATACTATAGAACACATGTTTCATGCATACAAAAAGATATATATATATATATAAATATATATATATGAGTTTATTAGGATGTTTATTGAGAAATATGTATATAACATTTTATATTTTTAATACATAAAAATTTAAAAATAATATTTAAAAGTATAAATTAGTTAGAATTAAATTTATCCTATAGTCTTTGTATCTCTTTCTTTGCCACCAGGGCCGGCCCGAGCCCAAGGTGATCGAGGCGTCGCCTAAGGCCTTGGCCAATGGAAGGCCTCCGGGAGGCTGACCAAAAGGAAGCAAAGGCCCCATATAAAACGGGAACAGGAGCTGGCTATGAGTCTTCTCTCTTGATGGAAGGGAGGTGGAGAGTTTCCTGGCCTGCAGAGGGGCAATTTGGGAAGTTGGGGACAGTAGTTTTGTTCTTTTTTTTTTGCTGAAAACGGATTTTCATACAATACGTGTACGAATACACCCAATAAAGTCAAAAAATACTAACTCACGGAGTGCCAGTGGCAGCTCCCCCTCCCCCCACCCAAAGGGTGTATCCTAAATGATGAGCCGCAAAGGCAGCCACCCAATCGGCCGCCCCATTGGCTTCTCTGAATACATGTTTGGCCTGGACGGCCACCCCAACTCCGCACATCATCCCTATATCCCGAACCAAGGGGTGGTCTGTGCCCTCACCCCTCAGCCTCTCCTGGATCCAACTGATGACTGTGGTGAGTCGCCCTTCAGGACAACCGAGCCAGCCTGCAATACTTGCCTCGCATATCGAAGACCCGCCCAGACAGCTCGTAGCTCTGCCCTGGGAACCGACGTGCCGAACAACTGACAGCCACCTGCTGCCACCACTCTGGAGTGCGGGTCCCGTATCACAAAGCTCGCACCACCTTACGCGCCTCCATCCAGAACCGATCCGTCGAAGTCGACCTTGAGGAAACTCGGGGGTGGGGTTCTTAGGTGAAGAACACCGTCTGAGAAGCTTCTGGAGTAGAGAGGGAACCCCTGGTGTCCCGAGCTATTAAATGGTCCATCTGAAGAAGGTCTGATCTCCAATGCATGTACTCACGCGAACTCCGCTACAAACCTCGGTGACACCCTGCGCTCACCGAAGGTGCGGGGCATTCCTGGCCAGCCAGATCTGATGAGCTGTGCAGGGTCGCTCTCATAGCCGGCCTAACATGTCCGAGGGTTGGCCAAGCCACTGCTGTATCATCTGTAAAAACTGAAGCCTCCCACACCAGACCTCCCGCGGGATCCCTGGCCCACTGTCATGCCGACCCCGCCCACGTACACTAGAAGAGCACGTGGTTGACCGACTTCTCAACACTGCATGTCGCGCACTCCGCTGGGATCCCCCAGCCTCGCCTGCTCAGCACTGCTCTCGTCGAAAGGCGGTCCCACGCCACCTTCCATAGAAAGACTGCCGCCCTCAGATGAAGCCCCTGTGGGATTTGGTATCCTAAATGTCATTCGTCAGCATATTTGATGATTAAATTTTGAAAATGAATTGACAAATTAATAAAGTGTTATTTGGCATTATTCATCATTTCATCTTCAAATGAACTCTTATATGATAAAGTCCTTAGGACTTATGTTATAATAAAGGAGGATTATCTTTGAGTCCTTAACTTGTTCGTAACCAAATGATATGTTGTTACTAGGACGACAACATTATCGAGATTAGATCATTGTGTGACATATACGTTGGTTGTCTCTAACCAAAGAGTGTGGAGACACTGGTATGCCACACAGGTGAAGTGTAGGAGTACATTTTACTGAACGTGACCAATTCCGGAATGCTCTACTGTCGAGAGATGTTCCGAGTAGATATGGATATAAGTTTGGCTCTCTGACCTGAGACCGGCAATCTGTGACTACCAAGCAATTCACTGTACTTTGGTACCGGACTACCTAAATTTCTAATTCAGTGACGGAAGGTCACTGGGTACAGTCAAGTACTTGCGTAGTCAGTTATGAGTCAAGATGGAATTGACCCCTCCTGAAAGCAAGAGATAATGTCTTATGATTAATTTAGCAAAACCTTGCCCAGGGTAATTCCAGTGAGGAGTCATGGATATCTAAAGTTAATCACATAATGGATGTACTAATTATTAGGGTTGACAGTGAGCTCTAAGTCATCCTGGCATTAGGAGTCAAAGGGATTGAATTATACAGTAACCATAGTCTAGGGTTTCAGAATATTTGCTTCGCATATATTCAGCCTATCCGGACGTCGGGTACCATTGCTAGATGGTTACATCGATTAGTGTAGGAAGTCGTTCCTATACTACCGGCCTAAGTTCGAACCTATGAGGTCACACACATAGAAGATTTCTGATTGATCAAGAAGGCTGATGAATTATTAAGAATTATTCAGGGATAATTTGGTCAATTTGATTGGCAAATTATCTTATAAAATAATTAAAGTAATTATTGGAGGATTAATTAGTAATTAAATTACTAATAAACTCAATTTGATTGAGTAATTGTGCTAAGGATGAGCCAAATAGAATTGGATTCAACTTTGGGCTCAATCAGAGTTTTGACCTGATTGGATTAGGTCGGAACCAAAAAGGACTTAAGCTGATCAAATTAATTTTAAATTAATTTGCGCTTAATTGGGGATTGACCTAATTGGATTAGGTCCAACACAAAGTAATTAATTCAATTTGATTGAGTTTGGATGAGCCAAAAATTGAATTGGATTCAATTTGAGCTCAATCAGGGTCTGACCTCATTAGATTGGGTTCAACCAAATTGCTTTGTTTTTAATCCGGGGTTTGACCAAATTTGATTAGGTGCAACCCAAGAGGATTAGGCTCAGATGATGTGGCAATTAGTGGCGACATGGAATTGGATTTCATGAATTTTAAATAAACCAAAATTATTGCATGGCGCATGGGACCCATTGCTTGACACATGGCGACATTGTTTGTTGTTTGAATTTGAATTCAAATATTAAGCAATATATTAAATGATTTCATACATCAAATAACTTCCCTAGCTGGCGTGTGAACCTCTGAATCATTTAAATTCGAATTTCAAATGAAATATATGCGACAAGAGGAAGGAAAATTTATGCTGCATGGATTTCAAATTCCTCCCCTCTTGCACATGTGTTTAAAATTGAATTAAATCAGATTTGGTTGAGATCTGATTTGGGTTGTTCCTATTCCTTTGCATGCGGGCAACTAAAGGAAGTTTTCTGAAGATAAATTTTGAATTTCGAATGAAAATTCGGAGGGCCATTAAAAGGGGTCAAACATGGGCACCCAAAATATCTATTGCAGCCTTCTTCCTCACACGCCTCCTCCTCCTCTTCTTCTCCATTTTAGATAGAGTTTTCAGGTTGAATATCTAGAAGATTCAAGATCAGATCTGAGTCCTCTACTTTTCTTACAAACCTCATCTCCATCTGCTTCAAGACGATTGATCAAGAGTTGATTGAATCCCGACAAGTAGATTTCAGCTTTCAAGTGTTCTGCAACTATTAGCACTGCTGCGGAAGAAGATCCTTCAGGGCTTCGCGTGTACTTCTCGTAGAGGCCATTCGTGTGCATGGCTACGAAGTCAAGGATCAGATCCACAACTTTTATCCATCATAAAAGGTATTAATCTAGCATTAATCATTTATTATGGTGTCAAGGTCTAGGTCCGATTTTCCGAGATTTTACCCTCTTTTGGGACTCCTCACGGAGATATCTCCAGAATTCATTCAATGGATATTTGGAGATTAATTGGAATAGAGTTCTTAAGTTTCAGATCTGATAGTTAATCATGCATAAAAGTTTTAGCATAATTGTTTAAACGATTTCGGTATAATCCTATGTGTTCTTAATGTGCTGATTTCTAGATTTGATCTTGTAAGCATGCATGAATTAAATTATTTGATTCATTTTTTTGTTGTGTTTTTGAAACTTAAAAGAACTACATGTGGCTTGATCCCCCTTATGAAGGGGTACATAGGCAAACCCGATCAGGTTCAGCCATGGTTTTTTTAAAAAAAAATTCAGCATGCTAAACACCGAAGAACCTAGGGATGCACTTTCAGCCCCGACCTCCAGATCCAGGTGCAGTCCTGCCCCGGTTCATGCTCCTGCTGGATAACACGGGAAAGGTCTCCCAGTCTGATGCTGGACTAGCAAGAGGTGCCCCAAACCCTGATATCGGGTCCCCCACATCTGGGCACCAGAAGGGGATCGGAATCCTCTTAGCTAGGTATCCTTTGAATAACTATCGTAGCCTGGCGTCATCCCACGCAGACTCTCCCGAGGCAAGAAGATCGAAAAACCAGCAACCCCTCCACTGCCTCCGTATCGGACCATGGTCGGCCAGCACCTCAGCGGGGCGGTATCCACCCATGGGTCCGCAGTCACATCAATATTCTGCCCATCGCCTATCAGCCACCTGTGTTTGCTGACACCATCGGCAAGTACCTTCCAATCTCATGCCACATGAAGGAGGACTCGCTGCCCACTCCATGCCACCTCTGAGCCCTTTGCGGCCATATCTGGCTGCCATCACCTGACTCCACAGCCCATGTGGCTCTAGCAGGGAACCGAGCTGCATGCCCGAGCGATGAAAGCCTCGTGCCGCTCCAGTTAGGGACTGCACCCCGAGACCGCCCTCACTGGTAGGCCGGCAAACATGCTCCCAGGCCACCAAATGCACCCCGCGGCCTCCGCCATGTGACCCCCATAGGAAGCATCACCGCAGTCGCTCGACTCTCAGCAATGTCGTCTTCGGAACCACGGTGTTTGGCCATGAGATATACTGGCATGGACCCCAACATCGATCTGATCAAAGTCAGTCTCCCCATCATAGACAAGAAAGCCGCTCTCCATCCCTCCAACCTGCTCTCTATCCGCTGCACCAGACTAGAGCACTCTGCCACCTGTAGTCTGCAGCCTGTGATGGAAACTCCTAGGTAGGTCAATGTCTCTTCCTGCCTTAGGTATCTGCAGAATCCCTCGGATCTCCTGTATGACCCTGCTCTCCGTGCTCGGGCTGAAGTGAACAGCTGACTTTTGGAAATTAACTCTCTGACCTGACATCGTGCAGTAATCCGCCACCACCCTACGAAGGACCCGTGCATCAGAAACTCGCGCCCCTGGCCAAAAGAAGACAATTGTCAGCGAAGAGTAAGTGAGAAAGAGGGCTAGCCCCGGGGCAGGGACATAGGCCTCCAGCTCCCTAAGGGCACACACTCTCTGCAAGTAACGAGACAAAATGTCACATAAATAATAAACAAATAAGTGATAGAGGGCATCCCTGATGCAGCCCCATGGTAGACCTCCGAAGAAAGGTGATGGTGTGTCGTTGACCAAGATAGAAAACTTTGGCCTCCTGACACACCCCAGAACCCAACCGATCCATCACATGTGGGAAACCCACTACGTCTCCAGTGCCCTGCTGAAAGAAAACTCCATCTGATCCTTTCGTAAGCTCTCTCCATATCCAGGCTTAATAGCCATCAAGCTACATCGCTTCGATACTCGCTGAAGATCCCACATCATCTTCTGGGCCAACAGAACACTATAGGAAATATTTCTGCCAGCTACAAACACCCCTGCTCCTGGCTGATGATGCCAGGCAGAAGGGGCTTCATCTTCCGACCATTATTCTTGCCACAACCTTATACAAGGTTGTGCACAAACTTATGGGCCCTAAAGTGACCAGGCTCAGCCGCCTCCTGACGCTTCGAAATGAGCGTGATGAAGGTAGCCTTCCAATCCTCCGACATCACCGCCTGAGAGAAGAAGCACTGAATAGCCTCTACCACCGCTGTCTGAATGATACCCCCAATACTGTCGGAAAAAGAACGGGGGGAAATCGTCCAGTCCCGGGGCCTTATCTGGAGCCAAAGCCCAGACTACCTTCTGTACCTCCTATGCCGACATCAGTCGGACCAGGGCTACATTCTCATCATCCTTGATTCCCGCATCCACCCTCGGGGGGTGGTCTCTGTCGCCGGAATCCGCATCCTCCGTCCATCTGGCACGAAAGAAATCCAACAGGATCTGTCGAATGGCAGGCTCCCCTGCCACCCGATGTCCAGACCCATCTCGCAACGAATGGATCGTGCTCCGTTGCCTCCGGATAACCGTAGTCCAGTGGAAGAAACTAGTGTTGCGGTCACCCTCACGTACCCACTGAATTCGGGATTTCGGTCGCCAGAAGATCTCGTGCTGCCGTAGTAGTGAGTGGTGAGTCGCTAGAAGCCCCCAGAGGTCCACCATGTCATCCACCAAGAGCGCACCTTCTAGATCTTCTTTCCTCTGCAACGTAACGATCACAGTCTCGACCCCCTCAACTCTCCGAAAAATATCATCCACAACCTCACAGTTCCATTGCCGGAGATGCCTCTTAGCCAACTCTAGTTTGCGCGACACCCTGTGCATAGCATCCCCACGCACCAGGATGCGCCATGCATCACGGACAATATCCCAGGACTCGGGGTACGATAGCCAAACCTTCTCAAAACGGAAGGGGCTGTGATGACTAGGTCCCGATGATGTGGAAATCAGCAGGGGACAATGGTCCGAAGCAATCCGAGGTAAGTGACTAACCCTGCAGGTGGGAAAATAGAGGATCCAGTCAGAGGACGCAAAGGCCCTGTCTAGACGCTCCTAAACCTTAGCACTGTCAAGCTAATTATTGCACCAAGTAAATTGAGGTCCGGAGAACCCTAAGTCCACCAGGCCAATACGTGACACAAAATCGCGAAACTTCCTCCTGTCTGCTCTATCCATGAAGGCTGCCCCCCCTCTTGTCACTCGAACTCAAGATGCAATTGAAGTCACCAACTACAACTGTCGAGACACCCTGGGCGGTAAGACTGGTGATCTCCCGCCAGAGGACTCTCCTGATCCTGTAGTTCCTGATCCTGTAGGTGTCACTGGTGGATGGTGGACTCACAGGGATTATCTCGATGATCAATAAACCCTAATGAGTTGAGTTGGAATCGTTCCAACCCATTAAAAGGAGTTTTCAATGATATTGTGATAGAGATCCCAATATATCTCACTACCAGTCAGAGTAGAACCTATGGGGTCACACACACCAGAAGTATTGACCGATCCGATGGTTGAAAAGTGATTATGAATCACAAATAATCAATTCGATTGATAAGAAGCTGAAGAAGGAACAAAGGGAATTAATTAATTGGACTTGAAACAAGAGTCTTACTTCGAGTAGGATTCCTAGAGTCCTAATTAGATTAGGACTGGAAATCCTAGTTGGAGTAGGACTGGGATTCCTACTTGGAATAGGATTCCTGCAATCCTAATGAGATTAGGAGTTTTGAATCAAAATTGGATTCCTACTTGGAATAGGATTCCTAGAGTCCTAATCGGAATAGGACTTCGGATTCAAATAGAGTCCTAATTGGATTAGGACTAAAATTAAACAAATCCTAATTGGATTAGGATTCCTTAAGTCCTAATTAATTATTAATCTAATGAATCAACATGACTCCTAATTGGATTAGGATTGAAGAGTTCAATTGAGTCATGGTTCATTCAAGTCCTAATTGGATTAGGACTAGCATAGATTGAACCCAATTGATTCATGATTTGGTTAAAGCCTAATAGGATTAGGACTTAGCCATAAGAGGGACACCTAATCCTCCTTAGAGGAGGATTAGGGCAACACAATAAAGAAGGATCACGCCCCTCCTTTGCTCTTCCTTAGTGCGGCATGAAGAGAGGGGCCGGCGCCCCTCTTTGGAAGAAAATAAGGAGCTCCTAAAAGTTAGGAGCTCCACACCTTTAAAAGGAGAGGCCTTGGCGGAACCCTAGGTGGGTGAATAACCTCCTTCCAGCCGTGGCCTCCTCTCTCCTTGGTTCAGCCGCCATCAGCAAAGGGAAAAGAAGAGGAGGCGTCTCCCTCCTCTTGGTCTTCTTCCTTGGCTCCAACGCATGAAAAGAGAAGAAGGCTACAGGGGCTTTTGATCTTCTTCCCATCTTCATCCTTCTTCTTCCTCCTCTCAAGCACAATCAAGGATTGATTGAAAGAGAGGAGATCAGCCATCAAAAGCTATCTCTGCAAGGGAGATAGCACCCCGGTGAGATAGAGAGCTTGGATCGGTTCCTGCTTCGTGTGGACACCCGTAGAGGCCGGACACTTGAACGGCTTCAAGCGAACCTTCATCCTAAAACCACGAACTTCAGTTTGCGGTGATCATCTACCCGCACAAGGTGAAGATCTGATCTTCCTAAAGGTTTTAAAAGTTTTAATTCTTATCTAACTACGAACGGTTCATGAAACAACGTTCATGCGATGAACGTCGATCCCGCACATGCCTCTTCCGCTGCCATCTGAAAAATTTTTGAAATATCAGCGTCGTGTGCGGGTTCCCAACACGGCCACCCCCCGGCGGCTGGCGGCGATGAACGCGCGACGGCGACGAGCTTACGGGCCGAAACCCCGTTTTGGACCCAAGTCTGGCGCTAGGCCGGCTCAAAACCACAGTAAATCATGGCTAAATATCACGGAAGGAAGGAGATGAAAGTTAGAAGCCCTTACCTTAGCCTCCGACGAAGACCGGCGATCCTCTTTCTCTTCGGCGGTAATGGAGGAAGAGGAAGACCCGTGCCGAAGAAGACACACCTTTTTAATGTTTCTCTCTCTCTCTCTCTCTCTCTCTCCCCCTCTCTCTCGGCCGGCAGCAACTCCTCTTCCAATCTCTTTAATGAGAGGAGAAGCCCTAAAAAAGAACAGGGGAGCCGGCTTCTTCGAGATGGCTCCCCCCCTCTCACCCGCCCTCACGTGCGCCGCACGTGAGGTCGAAATCCTTGGGCTGGGCCGGTCAATGGACCGGGCCCAGTTTCAGGGTCTCACATCCTTCCTCCCTTAAAAGAAATTTCGTCCACGAAATTTTCATACATGCAGTTCAAGAGTAGATTATACTTCTTCCAAACTAAGTCATAACACTCTTCAAATCAAAGTCGTCTTGTCTGACCAATTTCAAATAATTCTATTCACCACATTTTCTCTGCACATTCTGATTTAAACCTCAACATACCCGTGTCAAGTCTAGATTTTTTTTTTCCTAGAATTACTTGCTTGTTGGTACATTCATTACTATGTCTTAATCTAGGTGAACACTTTCAAAATTTAAAAGTTCATATTCTTCTTTTGATAATTAATCAAAAAAATGTTATGTAACTATTGAATCTTTTCTAGTAGCATAATGAGTTGTCTAACAAAGAGAAGTGGGCATGGCAAAACAATAAATAGAAATAAATATTGGGACTAGATTAATACCTATCGTCAACACATCAGAAGCCTGTGCATCTTGTTGTGTAAGTGCAAATACTCTTCCTTGAGTCTTTGGCCCCTGGCTTCCTTCCATTGCCTGAGTAGATCTATTCTCGTTTCTTTGTGGGCAGTCTGCAATTTTATGACCTATCTTACCACATCTAAAACAGGCACCGGTGTTTCAATGGCAATCCTTGTTAGCATGAGCCTTACCACATCTAGAACATTTATTGATATTCACCTGCTTAGTGTTGTCACTCGTTGATTTCCTGTTCGAACTTTCGGCGTTTTCATTGCTCTGCCCCTGAAATTCATTCGATTTGTTCCTCTTCTTTTGATTTCTTTTCCTTTCCAACCGTTCATCATTAACTTCCCTTTCAATTATTAAAGTCTTATTTACCACAGCTGCATAGGTAGTCAATTCATAAGGTATCACTTATTTTCTACTTTCAGTCTTTAGTCCCATCTCAAATTTATGCACTCGATCTAGCTCATCCTCGACTAACTTTGGAACAAATTTGGCTAGCTCGGTAAATTTAGCTTCGTATTCTGCAACAGTCATATTCCTTTGCTTTAGATGAATAAACTCCTGCTCTTTTTGCATCCTTACACTCCGAGGAAAATACTTATCATAAAATGCTCCTCGAAATTTTTCCCAAGTGAGTGGCTCCCTATCCTGCTCATATTTATGTTCCAACATCCGCCACCAGTTGAATGCCTCACCTTGCATCATGTACGATGCAAACAAAATCTTTTCATCATCCTGGCATCTCAAGACAGCAAATGCTTTTTCCATCTCTATAAGCCAATTGTCTGCTTCCAACGGTTCTGTAGTCCCCTTGAAAGCTGGAGGAGCCAGCCTCTTAAATTCAGCTATACTGCTACGTTGTTCACATTGTTCCCCTCGTCCTTGCTGTGGTTGTGTCTGGGCCAACTGTGCTTGTTGTTGGAGCAACTGCTGTTGCACTTGCTGTTGCATCTGCATAAGGCCCACTCTGGTCTGCATAACTTGGCCTAGGCCTGGCTCTTGTTGTCCTGTCTGAGTATCACTAGCAGGATTGACGACTCTCTCCTGCTGAGGGGTGTTACCAGCTTGTTGGGGTGTACTGTCATTTTGCGGGTTGGGTGCCTTATTAGTAGCTCTGCGAGTAGTCTTTCTCGTCCGACGTGGAGGCATCCTGATCTATGTCTATCAGATAGCAGCATACCAATAATAAGCTTACCAGTTCATTACAAGTACATAGAATGGTTATTACAATCATCATAAACTAACGTCCCAATGTCCCTAGTGTCTACCCACCTACACTCATGTCATGTCAGAGTTTTTTTTTTTTTTAGAATTTATCCATTCATGCTCTCATACCATAAAAGTTGTCACGCCCCCGGCTCGCGATCTCACGCCCCCGGCCCGAGATCGCGAGCCGGGGGTCCACGCCAACCGCCGCACACCCGTAGGAAACTCTCCCCACGAGCATGCAAGGCATCTTAACCAAACATCTTAGTTATATAAATAAAATAATTCAGCTGAAATAAATGCAATCTTATTCCATTGACTGACACAATTTATATAGTCTCACAGTTCTAAATACACAGCGGAACAATAAATATAAAACATCAATTTAAATAAAGCCTAATCTAGGATAACTTGTGCTTCAGTTCTTCTAGTCGCTCTCCCATTTTAAATCCCCGATAGGTTAGTTCTCAGAATCTGTAAAACAACAAGAAATTGTATAATGAGCTAGACAGCCCAGTAAGTAATAAACACCTTAACTAGTCAATTCATATAATAACATAAAATATAAATACAAATTACGATGAATCAACATAATAACATAATCAATTCCTTTTCAAGCATAAATTCTTTAAAATTCGTATTTTTCAAATATCTATATACATAATCATAAATCTGATTCGAAACAAATCATATTCATCTCATCAGCCTTTAGCTACGACCACACTTATACCCTATGGCTAGGCCAGAAACAGAGCCGCACTTATACCCTGCGGAGTGGGCCAGAATACCGCACTTATACCCTGCAGAGTGGGCCAGAATACTGCACTTATACCCTGCGGAGTGGGCCAGAATACCACACTTATACCCTGTGGTGGGGCCAGAATTGCCAATGCATAACCCCCTATTGGCAGGATCCAGAACATAGCCAGGCTGAGAGTTCTAAATCTAATGCACATCAAAATTCTTTTGTAACATAATAGATATATCATAATCCGATCTAAATATGCATATACAATGCAAGAACAGTAATATAACAATAGTCTGAAAAATATTATTCCAATTTATATATCTATTTTTCATTCAAAGCATCATCTCGTAAAATTCATAAATCACATATAAATTTATTAACAATTTATTCGATACAAAAATAATATTATATAAATAAGAGTCTAGCGAAGGCAGTTCATTACTTACTTTGAACGCGATCCACAACAAATCCAATTAATCTCACAAATTCCTCGCAGGACCTAATATCCAAAAATCATATTTTCTTTTAAAACTAATCACAATATATATAAAAACTTAAATTTTAACATGCTCCCAGGGCCGATCCTGCCGAAGTGTCTAGCACCTCGGGTTCGAGTTCGGATTCAGATTCATACCCATAGACCACCCTCCTTTTATTTTATTATCATTATTTTTTTTTCTTTCTCTCTTTCTTTTCTTTTCTTTTCTTTTTCTTTTCTTTTCTTTTCTTTTCTTTTTCTTCTTTCTTCTTTTCTCTTTCTTCTTTCTTCTTTTCTCTCTCGACTCCCTTCCTCTCTTTCGGCGAAACAGGGATTCATCACCCCCTGCCGCCCCCTCCTCTTTGCTCTCGATCGAACCCAAGGGCGGCCGCGGCAGCCGGCCTTGGCAGCGGCAGGTGGTGGCGGAGCAAGCCCGGCCACCCCCCGGCGGCTGGCGGCGATGAACGCGCAACGGCGACGAGCTTACGGGCCGAAACCCCGTTTTGGACCCAAGTCCGGCGCTTGGCCGGCTCAAAACCACAGTAAATCATGGCTAAATATCACGGAAGGAAGGAGATGAAAGTTAGAAGCCCTTACCTTAGCCTCCGACGAAGACCGGCGATCCTCTTTCTCTTCGGCGGTAATGGAGGAAGAGGAAGACCCGTGCCGAAGAAGACCCACCTTTTTAATGGTTCTCTCTCTCTCTCCCCCCTCTCTCTCGGCCGGCAGCGGCTCCTCTTCCAATCTCTTCAATGAGAGGAGAAACCCTAAAAAAGAACAGGGGAGCCGGCTTCTTCGGGATGGCTCCCCCCCTCTCACCCGCCCTCACGTGCGCCGCACGTGAGGTCGAAATCCTTGGGCTGGGCCGGTCAATGGACCGGGCCCAGTTTCAGGGTCTCACAATATCCTTATTAAATGGCTTATTCTTTTGTTCTTGTTTTTACTGGATCTTAAGTACAAAGTCAATATATATTTGCGGTCAAGAATGAAATGAGAAATAGAAAAAACTAAAGTGAAGAAACAAGTAGAATAGAACGGAGCCATGGAGAAAGTTTGGTTCATTATATATTGAATTTGAATACTTTTAGACATTTAATTAAATAGCCTAATACTGTGAATGAAGGTCTTAGGGGCTAAAAAGTTTGTCAGGGCAGTCCTTTGAGCGTGTTTTGAAAAGAAGTGGTCGTCATAGAAATAATTTAAAAGCAGCACTGGGTCTAAGGATGCCACGAAGCTCAAGTTCGTCTTGTTTTTCATATTGAATTTTGCAGGCATGGACTTCTTTGGGAATTGATAGCAATTGTTGGGCAAGGTTAAAATTTTGCAATCTTGAATGGAATCATATTTCATATTGAATACCAAGCAAATTGTACAATCCATCAGTGTTGGGTTGAGTTTTGGAGCTTTAGCCAAAAAGATTATGGAAAATCAACAAAAATAGAAAAAATAAGGAAAAATAAAGCAAGTATTTACTTAACATTTTTCTTTGTATTTTATAGTCTGGAATTTCTCGGTATTATATATAGTCTCAATGGATTCATGGCTTTTAAAATATAAGATTTATCAGAAATAAAAGTGTAAAATGTTTAAGAAATTAAAGTTGTAGCACAAAGTTTGAAAATTAAATCAGATACCATTTTAATGTTATAAGACGCTACTTAGAATCTTATCCCAAAATGTGTGTGTGGGCATCAATTTATAAATTTTTTAACTTTTATAAAAATATATCCATATTTGTGAATTTTTGGCCTTTTTGTGATACATGACAAAATGTAGATAAGGTTTACAAAACTCTGTCTAGTTTGAGTCAAATTTAAATCAATAACATTTTTGTTTTAGAAAAATTCATGTTTCCACCAAATGTTTTGCAACTAAACACCTGACTGCTTACAAGCGATTCAAAACTACAAGTTTTGAGTTCAATCTTGCAAATATTGCATTCTAGGGGCTTACTCTTTATCATCCAAAAGTACCTACATGAACAAAGAAGAAATTAAAGTGGCCATTTTTGTTCAAAATTAGGTTCCATAAGTTATTTTCTATCAAAACTTCAAAACTGACCCCAGATTCAGTTTTAGTTTTGGCTAAAAGTGTAGATTTTAATATCGAAGTTGCAGACAAAACTTCAAACGTTGTTTCCATCATCGCTGGATGATTAACTGAACATAGATTTCCCATTCCACTACCTTGCACATATCTTCAAAGTTGTGAATTGTGTGATCATGTCTAGTTGATGTTACCATTTCAGTTAGCATGCAAATGCACCATTTACTAGTACGCTCACTTCCGATAATTTCTCCACCATGATAAAGTTCAAGCTGCTCGAGTCTTTTTTATCATCCATTCCTCGAAAGATATTGCAAGAAGGGACATAACTTTTATTGGTGTGTTGTAGACCCCTATGTTTATGCACAGGTCAGATATATACTACAATTCTTTTTGTTTGCTATTCCGTGACTTCATTACTGGGTGATGCAGAAAGCCTATAACAAAGTCTATTGTGTGATTTTAGGAATTAAAGAAACTAAGATTTGCTATTCTGTGGCCTACAGCTAGCAGACCTAATGGTAAAGAGGAGTAATATTTGATGATTTTTGAGAGTGCTTCGAAGTCAAGATATCATAGAATAAGCCTAGAAAGGGTTACAGAATGGATGAATATTTTGATGCTGTTTCGGAGGATATAAGTTCAACTCAGATTAGACCTGTGGATTGGTTCGGGCACAAATATGATAGAGCTGAATCATTAGCGAAAATTAAGGTTAAAGTGGTGAGGTTGTTATTGGCATGGAGGCTGTCTTTTTCTAAGGAAAAAAATTCCTTTTGGGTTAAAAACATAACATATGGAGGCTGTGTTTATATGGGCTAAATGGAATAGTATTTGGCTGCTTAAAATTGTTTAGCGAGATTCTGGACGGATTCGTAATCAATCTAATGTTCAGATCTATTCTAGGTTGGTGCAAGCAGCTTCCCCTCATTTAAATAATTTGGCTAAGCTTAGTTTACTTATTTGACTTCATTTAAGGTTCTTAGGTTAAACAAAAGATGGAGGAGAAGAAATTAAGCAAGGAGATAGATATCTTGTAAAATCCTGTCTATGTTGGAAATGGACTTGTTCAACAGGCGAACCATGTAGGGTTCAGGTCGAGCTTACCCTTAAGGAATAACTAAAATCACTCATGCCCGGGCCTGGCTTCTGGGCCTACTTACTAGGTCCAAGCTCGGTTACTGGAGCTTTGGGCTAGCCCAATCTAAATAAACAGTTGTTCAATTCCTAAATCATGCTTTTTCTATAGCTGGATGGGGACAACGGTAATTTGAAAACTATACAGAGTTGAAAGATGCAGATCATGTAACCATCCTTTTGTAGGTCAAACCCCAATAAAGAATAAAAAATAATATAAAATTTATCTTTCAATGAACGGCCTTT
The DNA here is from genome assembly GCF_009389715.1 of Phoenix dactylifera. Taxonomy (NCBI): domain Eukaryota; kingdom Viridiplantae; phylum Streptophyta; class Magnoliopsida; order Arecales; family Arecaceae; genus Phoenix; species Phoenix dactylifera. The sequence continues at coordinate 63,508 of NW_024068168.1, forward strand.
CCTTGGGAGAATATCAAAATTATGAACGTGCCGTCACTTGGCCAATTGTCCTCCAAGTGGGTGCTGAGTGAGATAAGCTTCACTTGGCCATATGTCCCTTGCACTGATAAAGAATACCAAATTATCACGTTCTTATGCTGCTTGTCGTCGGATCAGGGACAAGAAAATAAATAAATAAAATTTTGATTCTTCCCCTCTCCCTGGGAGAGGGTACTCCCCTCTTTCCCTCTCCCCAGGGAGAGGGAATGGGGAAGGGAAAGCCCGATAAAATCTCATTATGCAATGGAAGCCATCATGCAATCACCTTCCACATGCACAAGCATTAGAGAAAGCCCGATTAGAAGAGTTCTTAGGCAGAAGCTCAGCTTGAGGGAGATCAGCATGGCTCAGAGGAAAGGTGAGTGAAGTTCATTCAGGAACTTTTGATCCACATTGGAGAGTCCTCATTGTGGTCATATGTATTTTTATTGCCATTTGATCTCTTCTTGAGTATGAGCATTTGTTAAAGTTCCTTTTTAACGTTACCTGTTCATTATTTGTCAGTCCGCTCGGCTTGCTAAAGCCCGAAATCCTTAGGACAAGTTCCAGACTCTGCGGGCTGAGCCATGCCCGGAAAACAAACCTGTTTAATAAATAGACCAGGCTCGGACATCAGGATTAAAGCCAGCTTGGCCTGAATATTTTTTATTTTTCTTGTATTGTTTGTTTCTATTTGATCTATTTATTTACTTATTTGACAATTGTTGCTGATACATGAACTTAATAGAACAATAAGCATGTTTAGATTGTCAGCAATATTTAATCATTCATACTTCAGCCAGAAAACCCGAGATCCAACTTAAGGCCTGAAGCTCGAGTAAGGATTTGACTTGGACTTGGAAGATAAGCCTGAATCTATATAAATTATGTTGATATGCGGGCAAAGCCAAGCCCAGCCCGATCCACAAACACATCCACATGTAACATAAGAAGCCATGATGCACAACATGTCACGATTCCTCCAGCACTTTCCATTTCACATTGCTACATCATTAAATTCATATTAAGATATGTATTTCTACAATGTACCATCAAGTATCCTCAAGCATTTTCCGTTTCATGCTGCTACATCATTGAATTCATATTAAGATATGTATTTCTACAATATATTAGAAAAATCCAATCTTCGAGGAGATGCTCCTAGTTCCGGTGACAAAATTCTTCAAGGATCTGCTAAAGAAACCCCTAGCAAGCATGAGCCAAGCCACTTGCCTCTTCCTAAAGTATAACTTGGAGATAAGATGCTTAAGTTAGATATAAAATCGAACGACAAAGGTAAATGTTCAACTACAACAAAGGAGCTTCATATCGTCGATCTGTCAAATGGAACTAAATGGATAATCGATGACAAGATTGTAGTCGATCTACTCAAAAAGTACAAGTCTGCACCTGATCAGAAGACGAAAGATGAAATTATAAAACTTCTTCAGGTCAGCCAAAAGAGAAATTACATTGGACACAAGCTATAAAATATTGCCCATCCTCCTTTATTTTATCCTGTTTTATGTTTATCTAACATTTATTTATTTCCTTGTCTCACTTGCAGTCAAGGGTTGCTTCGTTGAGCACCAAACGTCGAGGCCGGCCAATCCCATGAGATTTGCCAAGCATCAAAGGACAGAGCAGGAGGTGGTTTGGATGGAAATCGTTTGGACTCCGACAAGCCCAAAAATCAAAAATATCAAGAGAGCAAGATAACCAAGGGCCTTCAAAATTTGAAACTCGACACTAATAACAAGGCTGGCAAGGAAAAAGAAGTGGATAGATACAAAATGAAATAAATGATTCGTTAAATAATGTTTTTAGGACCTCAAAGATTTGTGGCTTGCGGTGATTGTGTAGCATGATAACACCACAACTTTTGAGAATCTTGTGGCATGTAGAAGCTTGATGTTATCGCATATAATGAGGCAATGTGGTCTTTTACCTTTGAAGTTTGGCATAACCGTTTATGGTAGGTTTGTGAAAATTAAATTATATGCTTTGGTTATAGGGTGGAAATGGCCTGACTTTGCACGCTTTGAAGATCTTAGATTGCTAATAGAGGATAACAGAACGAAGTGTTAGTTTGGAATTATCAAGGAAGTTTTAAGGAGCAAAATTTTTTGGAAAATCCAAACAAACTATGTGGAATATAGGCTCACTTGCAACATATGGAATGCCAATTACAACAAGAAAAACAAAATCAAGCTTAGAGCAAAATTGATATAGACAAGAAAACTAAAACAAATAATATAAAATTCTATTTTAGTGGGCAAATGAGGAAATATTAGTATTATCAGTAAGATATGGAGCTTGTTAGTTAAGGAGGGAGAAAATATATAAAAAAAAGGGCCTTTTGGCTCTTCGCTTTTTATAAAAAAAATATTAGTTAACATTTTCAATGCTCATTAGAGTAAGATATCTTTTTTAATCTCTAATTTTTATGTCAGCTGATTTTTTTTCCTAGATAAATAGTTGCTGAGCAATTTTTCCTAATATTCTTAATATAATTACAAATGGCCAATAATTTTAGCTAGGTGGATTAGGAAGCATCTTAATTGCAATGCGTGTAGCCTTTTTTTATTTACACGGAGTATAGATGCGTGTGCCTGCTCCCCAAATATTAGTATCTCTCTCAAAGAGAAATAAACCCTGCAGTAAAGAATACCTGGTGGATCATTTTGAAGTAATTTTTATTAAAAAAAATAGAACCCTCACGGAGTCCAAAATAATACTCAAATCTTTTCCTGCCGTGCATTATACGTTCAAATAAAATTAGATGGGAGAAACAATATGCTTCTATTTATTAAATTCACTCTCTTGACTAAGATGACCTTATGAATTTGTTATATGAAAATTGCCTTCAAGCCGAATCTTGTAGCAAAAATCTTCAACGCCACATGCTTTATATTAAAATTCTTGAAGGCAATTGGTGGAAGTACATAAGATTTCCAATCCGTGAAAAGGAGGAGCTATTATTGGCACGTGCTCAGGGCCGGCCCGTCCGTTAGGCGACCGAGGCGGTCACCTAAGGCCTAGGCCCGAAGAAAGGCCCTGCATCGCTGAGAAATAGCTGTCAACTGTAGCTTGTCCCAATCCCATCGCCATGGCTGTAAAGCTGGTAAGCCGTAAACCTATCACCTATGGCATGCGGCTACGGGCTATTCCCCTTGTCCTTGACGTCTCCTTGCCTCCTTGGTCCCAATTCCCACTTTCCAGTTCCCAAATCCCAGCAAGGCAGCACGACTATTCCTTTTTCCTCCTCGGAAGTCAGACCTCATTTCCTTCAGGTATCATCGTCGATCAGTTCTTGATCCGACCCTGTCTCTTGGTTTTCTTTTTTCGATCCGGGCTCTCTATGTGGCCGTAGATTTCTAATTGGTTCTGGCTTGCTTTGCTCTCGTGATCTCTGTTGGCGATGGTTTTGTTTTTCCTAGCTTGGGTTTTGTATTGGATGGATTTGGATGGGTTTTTGTTTCAATTCATTTCTCATAAAGTTTGGGGATTTCAGTCGATCTGGAATTTAGGGGCTGTGGTTGTTGAACCACCATTTCCCCATTTTTATTCGAGTTTGATGGGGCTTTGTTGTGGGGTTTGAATCTTGATGGGGCTTGCCGCGGAGAAAGCTGAATGGCTTTGATGTGGCGCATGAAATGCTCTGTTAATGAGAGCTTCCCCACACAGCAAACAGTATGGGTTGGGATTTATTTTTTTAATCTGTTGAGGGCCAGGTTCCCTGTAGGTATTTGTTGTTGTTGTTGGCTTGCTGCTGCTGTTGTTTTAAGAGCTTAGCCGGTTGCCTGTAGGCTGTGGGTAGAATTAAATCCACCCTGTGTTTCTCAGAAAATAGAGACTCCCTCTGATTAATAATAATTAGAGGCTCTGTCCCTCACCGCTCTTCCTCTCTGATTAACAATGATTAAATTTTGGTTTTATTCGAGTTTTACTAGAGATTTTCATTTTCTTTTTGATAATTATATCGTCTCACTTGCTTACATTATCAGATAACTAGAGCTTATGTTTTGGATGGTGAAATTTGTATTGTATTTTTCTCTTCTCACCGGTGATCATGTTTTAATTTGGACAATCAATGTTCTTTTTTGTAATAATCAGGTTAATGTTATCCTGGTTGTGTAGTTCTTTTATTTGAAACAGTCAATAATATTGCAACAAAAATGGGACTTGCATAGGTTGTCCAAGTTATAGCATGGCAAAAATGAGTTGTTTAAATCAGTTCCGATAGTTTCTATCTTTGTTTGACCTACCTATATACTTCTTATATAATGAAAATTAATATTGAGGATTCTTTAGCCCGAAAGTAGTACATCCAGTGGACCTTTGTGAATTTGATCTCAACTTTTCATGACTTATGTTAAAACTCTCTGACTCTTTAGCTAGTATTTAAACAGCCTAATTTTTTGTTTTTTCCAAAAAAAATAAATAGTCTGGTTTCTAAATATATGAAGTACTAACCACTGTTTCATATGATTATAATCTCTAAGATACATAAATGTCATCATAATACCTTTACAATTTCTCTGGGATTTCAATTCATAGTAATCATTATATGACTATTGTATAACAGTGCAGTAGGAATTTTCATTATTTCAAAAAATGACACCCTTATAATGACACTGGCAAGAAAATGGAAAGATCTTCAAAAGAAAATAAAATTACAATAGCCAGATAAATGTATTGCAAAGCTTATGCTATTTTATAGCACTTCATGAACCCCCAAAGTTAGAGCTATTGTGGCTTGTTGAGTCCTTTTTTCATCCATTCTTGAGCCCTAGCAATGAACCCCGTATGGAACTCCATTCTTAATTAGCTGAAAGGTGATGTCTTATTTCTTTTTGTGGACGTGGGCTTTCCCATAATTGTATTGAAAGATGACAGCATGTGGGAATGCATAGCTAGTACAAATAAAATTCTACCGTTAAGTTATTGAATTAAAGTCAAAGAATGAAACCCAGTGACAAGCTAGTACAAATAAAATTCTACCGTTAAGTTATTGAATTAAAGTCAAAGAATGAAACCCAGTGACAATGGTATGCACAATATAATAAAAATGTTTAGTTTTGGCTGGCACTCATGAGCTTAATGGTAAAGTTATTCCTTTTTCTTACTCTAGTTAAGTTTTCTTACTCATGAGCTATTCGTGACGTGCTCTCATATTTTCCTGGCAATAAATACAGATACCTGGCTACTTCAGTATGGGAGGCAAATACATGATGTATGGGAGGCAAATACATGATGTATGTACCAAGGCCATTTGCCCATTCTGAATCTGGACATCACTGAACTCTGAAGCTCTTGCAGTTTTAACTCATTATTAAAAATGTCAAGAAAAGGGTGGTAGGTCCCAACCAGAGAAGAAACCAACAAAGATAGGGGAAAGGAAATGATATTCAGTGGCTCTTCCCAAAGAGAAGAGAAGCCATGCAAAATAGCAAAGATACAGTTCCCTCTTCGGGTGAGAGAAACCCAATACAAGTTAACCAACAGAACAAAGACAAAAACTCCCCTCACTCCCCCTTCCACTTAATTACTCCCGTACAAGGCGAGCCATCGTCCATCACACCCTATCACGTCCCCCCTCTGCTTCGGAATCCATCAGTGCCCTTTTCCCCCACGTCGACGCGGACTACGGGCCATCACACATCGCTCCCATTTCCCCACGACCACTCCGAAGCCCCTCTGGCTCTCCATCCTTCGTCCGCGTGTGATCCGAGCCATCACGCGTCTCCCCGCCCCTCGTCTCGCGTTCGCTTCAATTGTACTTCTGCTCTTTGAACATGAAGGTCCTTTATCGGTTGAAGAAATCCGGATCCGACTGCTGACAATGAAAAACGGAGAAGATAGAGACAAATTATTAGAGCTTTACGAGATCCTTCACCTTCATCTGGCGAATGTCCGGCTGATAGATGCTGACAAAATCTATGAGGCATTCCTCTACAAGAAAAACAGAGCAGAAACAGATAATTACTGTTTCTGCTCTATTTTTCTTGTAGAGGAACGCCTCATAGATTTTGTCAGCATCTACCAGCCGGACATTCGCCAGATGAAGGTGAAGGATCTCGTAAAGCTCTAATAACTTGTCTCTGTCTTCTCCGTTTTCCATTGCCAGCAGCCGGACCCGGGTTTCTTCAACCGATGAAGGACCTTCAGAAGGAAGAGGGCAAAAACCCTTCTACCTTGTCACGCTTCCATCTTAGATCAGCTTTCTTAGCCTCAAATTCTTACCTGGTCAAATATCCATGCCCCTGGTTCATACCCACGATGCCTAAATCGGACAGATCCCTGCAAAATGTATATTTTTTTCAATTTATGCAGCTTTCCCATATGCTATAAGTGAACTATGCATATAAAATCAAGAGAACTATGACAAAAAAAAAGAGTTGGTCATCAGCTGTCATATCTATCACAATTCTGTAATAACAAGGAACATTGCATGAAGTCATCAACTTACTCATTTGGCTTAAGAACAGCAACAGCACCACCAGGCAATGCATAGGAACCATCAGGAGTTGCCATTAACATTGATTTAGGAATGCCAGTTGGGGGTCTCACCCTTTTAACATCATAACTTGGATCACCATTTGTGGGGCAGTGCTGGATAAAATTACCTGAATAAAATTAAAAAAAACTCTTAACATACATTAACTGGCGCTCGCAAATGCTGAAAACAATTAATTACAATGACCTCATTAGTCAACATATTATAAACGTACCTGGCACTTTGCATCTATGACAAACATAGCCTGCTGGAGGTGTCCTTCGCTCCAGCCCACCTCGGCCTTAATTTAATGAGAAAAATGAAAATGTCAGTATCCAGGAAAATGGGAAGATAAAATAAAGTGATACATGCAACATATATCATAAAACTAAGAATTTGACTGCTCTTGCAACAAAAAGTCTACAAAAGAATGGATAGCAAATGTTTTAATCCTAAAATGCATTTGTGGAATCCCTATCATCACAAACATATACAGGAACCAAGAGAGTATATGCTACTTTTAGAGGAATATACATATATAAAGATGCAATTAACCAAATCCTAGTTCAATTTAAAAAGTTAATGTTATTGTGAGGCTCTGAGTGTAAGACAGTCAAAGAAGGAAAATGACACAAGAATAAAAAGCTATACAAAGACGGGAAAAGAGACAAGCATGAAGAGTTCTACAAGTGTTCATGGGCTTACCAAAACCACGACCAGCCATCATCCTCCCACCCATTCCCCTACCAAAGCCTCTTCCAGCACCATAACCTTCTTGTGTTTGACTGCAAAGTTACATTGACCCAGTGAAAACATTATGTTATAAATGATTCCTCATTGGTAAACAAAATGTGACTGCTATTGCTACTCCATTCTCTCGAACTTCTCTAAACTTTTTAATTTTTAAAAAATAAAACCACTGAAATATAAGAAATATCAATGATCCAATTAAATGTCTCACTGATTCCAGTCAAGGGCAGGTGTGTCAATTAAAGCCTTAATCTTGCTATCCTCATCAACCTTATTTGCAGGAGAAACATCTACCACTGAACAGCTTGACTGAGCAGGAAGGACTTCTGGAATAGCATACAAATCATTACCAAACTCATCCCATTCAGATTCTTCAGGCTGCAAAATGTGATTGAATGTGTATTATCAATATCCTTGCCATCAATCAAAGATGAGAACGTTCAGGAAAGATACACCCATTATCCACTCAAGAATTAAGATAATGGTGGCTGGCACCAATTCAGAATGAAAAAAAAAAAAAATTAAGCACCTAGAGAATCATATTCAAAAATTATTAGTCTTACATATTTCATGGTAGATGGGTCGCCAACCAAAGTGTTACTTGCTGGTGGAAGATCTTCTAACTTATCCTCTACAACTTTTGTCCTGCAGATGGAATGCAAACTTTCAATATCAAAATCCAGTCAGGAAAGTCATCAACATTGTCTCAATTTTTATCTTACAAAATTTGATCCTAATAAAGTTTCAAAATATTTCAGTAACACTACATCCCTCCCACATAACCAAATCTAAAAATCATTAGCAAAAGCATAATGTAAATGCAAATAGAAGAGCTCATCAAATGCTCAAGATTCAGAGTGTGAGATAGTACTCATCTCGTTCCGTAACAATGGGCTTCCATGGCCGTCCTGGGATGCGACAAATCAATACTGATGTATTTTTGGGTATCATAGCAGCTTCGTCTGCATATTCTGAAACCGAAAATGGAAGAACACAGAGTCTATAAAAATCCAGAGTGAGATTAGAGCAACCCACAGTGCTCCCAGCAAAGTAACTCAACAGACACACTATCAATCGAACAGTAGCCACAATCTCACCCCAACTCCATTACCCCTTATCTCTTAATTTTTCAAGCACAATTATCTAAAAATACTCCAATCAATCCTTTTTTTTATTAGTTTTTAGTCTAATGACAATTAATTCTGAATGAACTAAACTATCCTCCTACAAGTAAACTGCATGAATAAACCAATCAAGAGAACCTAGTCTAGAAGAAGAACCAACCTTCATTAGTCTGCGCATTGGAGACCATGAGGTCAAAATCGGTACCCCTTCCCAAATGCTTGGATTCAAAAATTCGTTCTTTCAAATTGGCAACAGATATGAATTGACCCTCAATTAGAATAGATTCGTAATATTTTGCACTTTTAAACTTATAATACACAGCCATTATTTTTTTTTCCCTTTCCGGCCTTCCTCTGATCTAATTGCAGACCAGCTCGACCACAATGAACAAATTGCCCGGAAAAAAGCAGCAAACTGAATTTAAAAGGCCGAAAATTAAAAAGCAGGCCTGATATTAAGGCCTGATACAAGCAATCCTTGATGTCGATAACGCTCAATTATCCCATCAAGAAACGATCTTTCCGGAAGGGAAAAGAGGAAGAGCTCGAGATGAGTTCTCCGCCGACCCCTTTACGTTCCGAACGAATAGAACAGCGATCCCAACAGCAAAGAGCCACGATCCGCAGATAAATCCCCAAGATCGCCGAACGCCCCCAGCCGCTACAAGAGGAGAGAGGCTTCCGCGAAAAGAAAAACCCCTTCGATCAAAGGGATTCAGCCGGAGGAGGAGAGATTGGATCCGAGCTCACTAGACCGTCATCGCCAGAGCAGAATCGCCCGAAGCCGCGGCGCATCCGAGGATCCCCCGAACAACCACTCCAACCGGGAAAATCGAGAAGAGAACGAAGAAACGACGGCTTCTACGATCGAGAGAACCCCAAATCGAACGGCAGAGGGACCTGGATGGATCAACCGGGGAAGGATCCGTAGAGAACTCAAAGCGATGGACAGATTTAAGGGGTGGAATCGGATCGAAGAGAGAGGATGGGGAGTTAAAAAAAGGGGTTAGGGTTAGGGATTCCCCGATCCTCCCCCTCTATTTCTCCAGCGCTCGGAGATGAAGAGGTGGGGAGCGGAAAGAGGGAATCCGGTTTCCTTTATAGAGCATCCCGGCGGCAGGCTTACCTTAATTTTTCACCAAAAAAAAAATCCTTACTTTACCAAAGAGGTGGGGCCCAGAGCAAAATGGTAGAGAATAGAGGCCACTGGAATGGAGATGCAGGCCTCCTTGTCCTTTTCCATTTGGGCTGGGTCTTGCAGGAGTTTAGATGGGACTCTGAGATGATTAGGGTTTCAACTTTAGATTAGAAGAAGGAATAGAGGACTCATGTTGTCACTTGGTTTGGCAATCCATTATGTTCTATTGGATTGTAAGTATTTGTAGTTGTGTTATTGAATTGCATTTGGTTGTAAAGCCAATGACTATTATCTGCGACACCAAGTTTGGCAAAAAGTTGTGAACATCAAGGTCATGTATATTGGCATGACAACATTGCCTGCTTTGGTATTGCAAGAGTACTAGTTTCATGCAAGTCAAAAGTGTTGGATTAGTAAAGCACGACATCGGGTTATTGTAATGACTTGGTGGGTGAATGAGGCATTTCCCATACATAAAATAATTGCTCTTTTGATGCTTTCTAAGATCCATGCACACCGAGTCATATGAATTATGCATGTTGTGCATGACTAAATGTGGATGGCATGCCCTCACAAACAACAACAACAAAAACAAATGAATTATACATGTTTCTCAACATGCTTTGCTATGTATTATAAAACTTACCACAAAAGCATGTTGCCTCACACCATCACAAACCCCCCCCCCCCAACCAACAAAAATACGAAGAAGAAATCTCCTTCACCATTTTAAACTCGAAAAATAGTTTATCGAGCCTCAAAAGTATGCTTGGGCTTGGGTTGATCAACTTGGATTATAAGGCAAAACATAATGCATATTTAGATAGAGCCCCACATGTAGTGAATTTGCTGACCACTTATTATGTCTACAGAGATCATCTTTATCAAGTCATTCCACTCATAAAAAAAATTCAAAATTTAGAATCCTTCTTTATTGGTAGGTTTAGTTCAATTGGTTCGATATTGTAATCAAAAGTATGAGTTCATTATTTTATTGAGTCTAAACAATTTTGTCTAATCATGACTTGTACATAAAACAAGCCTATTTTAGCTTGAAGCAAGACATGTAAGAACTATTATAACTAATGAATGCTTGGAAGAATGAACATTTATAAAGAATCAATGGAACTGTAGACTAAACTATTGCATCTACCACATAATGTCATTTTATTTTTAACTGCCTTTCTTCTCTACATGTTGTAAATATTCACCCATGATTACATCCATCTACACTATGCCTATGAATATATGTGCATATTTTGGTCAACTATTTTATCTTATCTGATAAGTAATTATACTACTAGTTTCTCATGTAATATAGCAAATAAACCACTACGAGAAACTTAAAATTGAAAAAGAAAAAAAAAGATCAAGGAGTATCATGTGCATGTAATGTTATAGCTGTAACATTGTGTATATTAGCTTTCGCATAACACCATTAAAATTCTTATCTTTCAATTCCATTTAAACCACAAACAGCAAGCCTTGAACACATAAATTCCACAGCATAATTTTCATAAAATTACCAAACACCATTCTAGGACCTAGAAGCTGAAATCTCCTCAGCTGCCTAACACAGTTATCTTGTTCATGTGCGCAAATGCGTGTGCGTGCGTCCGTGTGTGTATATACACATTAAGCAACACTTCAGTTTGGCATTGCAAAAACATCAACAAATTCAGAAAAATGAAAAAAAAAAAACAGAACTAAAGAGTAACCATTTGAATTACCTTTCATTGAGTCGGCCCATTTCACGCTTCCATCTTAGATCAGCTTTCTTAGCCTCAAATTCTTACCTGGTCAAATATCCATGCCCCTGGTTCATACCCACGATGCCTAAATCGGACAGATCCCTGCAAAATGTATATTTTTTTCAATTTATGCAGCTTTCCCATATGCTATAAGTGAACTATGCATATAAAATCAAGAGAACTATGACAAAAAAAAGAGTTGGTCATCAGCTGTCATATCTATCACAATTCTGTAATAACAAGGAACATTGCATGAAGTCATCAACTTACTCATTTGGCTTAAGAACAGCAACAGCACCACCAGGCAATGCATAGGAACCATCAGGAGTTGCCATTAACATTGATTTAGGAATGCCAGTTGGGGGTCTCACCCTTTTAACATCATAACTTGGATCACCATTTGTGGGGCAGTGCTGGATAAAATTACCTGAATAAAATTAAAAAAAACTCTTAACATACATTAACTGGCGCTCGCAAATGCTGAAAACAATTAATTACAATGACCTCATTAGTCAACATATTATAAACGTACCTGGCACTTTGCATCTATGACAAACATAGCCTGCTGGAGGTGTCCTTCGCTCCAGCCCACCTCGGCCTTAATTTAATGAGAAAAATGAAAATGTCAGTATCCAGGAAAATGGGAAGATAAAATAAAGTGATACATGCAACATATATCATAAAACTAAGAATTTGACTGCTCTTGCAACAAAAAGTCTACAAAAGAATGGATAGCAAATGTTTTAATCCTAAAATGCATTTGTGGAATCCCTATCATCACAAACATATACAGGAACCAAGAGAGTATATGCTACTTTTAGAGGAATATACATATATAAAGATGCAATTAACCAAATCCTAGTTCAATTTAAAAAGTTAATGCTATTGTGAGGCTCTGAGTGTAAGACAGTCAAAGAAGGAAAATGACACAAGAATAAAAAGCTATACAAAGACGGGAAAAGAGACAAGCATGAAGAGTTCTACAAGTGTTCATGGGCTTACCAAAACCACGACCAGCCATCATCCTCCCACCCATTCCCCTACCAAAGCCTCTTCCAGCACCATAACCTTCTTGTGTTTGACTGCAAAGTTACATTGACCCAGTGAAAAACATTATGTTATAAATGATTCCTCATTGGTAAACAAAATGTGACTGCTATTGCTACTCCATTCTCTCGAACTTCTCTAAACTTTTTAATTTCTAAAAAATAAAACCACTGAAATATAAGAAATATCAATGATCCAATTAAATGTCTCACTGATTCCAGTCAAGGGCAGGTGTGTCAATTAAAGCCTTAATCTTGCTATCCTCATCAACCTTATTTGCAGGAGAAACATCTACCACTGAACAGCTTGACTGAGCAGGAAGGACTTCTGGAATAGCATACAAATCATTACCAAACTCATCCCATTCAGATTCTTCAGGCAGCAAAATGTGATTGAATGTGTATTATCAATATCCTTGCCATCAATCAAAGATGAGAACGTTCAGGAAAGATACACCCATTATCCACTCAAGAATTAAGATAATAATGGTGGCTGGCACCAATTCAGAATGAAAAAAAAAAAAATTAAGCACCTAGAGAATCATATTCAAAAATTATTAGTCTTACATATTTCATGGTAGATGGGTCGCCAACCAAAGTGTTACTTGCTGGTGGAAGATCTTCTAACTTATCCTCTACAACTTTTGTCCTGCAGATGGAATGCAAACTTTCAATATCAAAATCCAGTCAGGAAAGTCATCAACATTGTCTCAATTTTTATCTTACAAAATTTGATCCTAATAAAGTTTCAAAATATTTCAGTAACACTACATCCCTCCCACATAACCAAATCTACAAATCATTAGCAAAAGCATAATGTAAATGCAAATAGAAGAGCTCATCAAATGCTCAAGATTCAGAGTGTGAGATAGTACTCATCTCGTTCCGTAACAATGGGCTTCCATGGCCGTCCTGGGATGCGACAAATCAATACTGATGTATTTTTGGGTATCATAGCAGCTTCGTCTGCATATTCTGAAACCGAAAATGGAAGAACACAGAGTCTATAAAAATCCAGAGTGAGATTAGAGCAACCCACAGTGCTCCCAGCAAAGTAACTCAACAGACACACTATCAATCGAACAGTAGCCACAATCTCACCCCAACTCCATTACCCCTTATCTCTTAATTTTTCAAGCACAATTATCTAAAAATACTCCAATCAATCCTTTTTTTTATTAGTTTTTAGTCTAATGACAATTAATTCTGAATGAACTAAACTATCCTCCTACAAGTAAACTGCATGAATAAACCAATCAAGAGAACCTAGTCTAGAAGAAGAACCAACCTTCATTAGTCTGCGCATTGGAGACCATGAGGTCAAAATCGGTACCCCTTCCCAAATGCTTGGATTCAAAAATTCGTTCTTTCAAATTGGCAACAGATATGAATTGACCCTCAATTAGAATAGATTCGTAATATTTTGCACTTTTAAACTTATAATACACAACCATTATTTTTTTTTCCCTTTCCGGACTTCCTCTGATCTAATTGCAGACCAGCTCGACCACAATGAACAAATTGCCCGGAAAAAAGCAGCAAACTGAATTTAAAAGGCCGAAAATTAAAAAGCAGGCCTGATATTAAGGCCTGATACAAGCAATCCTTGATGTCGATAACGCTCAATTATCCCATCAAGAAACGATCTTTCCGGAAGGGAAAAGAGGAAGAGCTCGAGATGAGTTCTCCGCCGACCCCTTTACGTTCCGAACGAATAGAACAGCGATCCCAACAGCAAAGAGCCACGATCCGCAGATAAATCCCCAAGATCGCCGAACGCCCCCAGCCGCTACAAGAGGAGAGAGGCTTCCGCGAAAAGAAAAACCCCTTCGATCAAAGGGATTCAGCCGGAGGAGGAGAGATTGGATCCGAGCTCACTAGACCGTCATCGCCAGAGCAGAATCGCCCGAAGCCGCGGCGCATCCGAGGATCCCCCGAACAACCACTCCAACCGGGAAAATCGAGAAGAGAACGAAGAAACGACGGCTTCTACGATCGAGAGAACCCCAAATCGAACGGCAGAGGGACCTGGATGGATCAACCGGGGAAGGATCCGTAGAGAACTCAAAGCGATGGACAGATTTAAGGGGTGGAATCAGATCGAAGAGAGAGGATGGGGAGTTAAAAAAAGGGGTTAGGGTTAGGGATTCCCCGATCCTCCCCCTCTATTTCTCCAGCGCTCGGAGATGAAGAGGTGGGGAGCGGAAAGAGGGAATCCGGTTTCCTTTATAGAGCATCCCGGCGGCAGGCTTACCTTAATTTTTCACCAAAAAAAAAATCCTTACTTTACCAAAGAGGTGGGGCCCAGAGCAAAATGGTAGAGAATAGAGGCCACTGGAATGGAGATGCAGGCCTCCTTGTCCTTTTCCATTTGGGCTGGGTCTTGCAGGAGTTTAGATGGGACTCTGAGATGATTAGGGTTTCAACTTTAGATTAGAAGAAGGAATAGAGGACTCATGTTGTCACTTGGTTTGGCAATCCATTATGTTCTATTGGATTGTAAGTATTTGTAGTTGTGTTATTGAATTGCATTTGGTTGTAAAGCCAATGACTATTATCTGCGACACCAAGTTTGGCAAAAAGTTGTGAACATCAAGGTCATGTATATTGGCATGACAACATTGCATGCTTTGGTATTGCAAGAGTACTAGTTACATGCAAGTCAAAAGTGTTGGATTAGTAAAGCACGACATCGGGTTATTGTAATGACTTGGTGGGTGAATGAGGCATTTACCATACATAAAATAATTGCTCTTTTGATGCTTTCTAAGATCCATGCACACCGAGTCATATGAATTATGCATGTTGTGCATGACTAAATGTGGATGGCATGCCCTCACAAACAACAACAACAAAAACAAATGAATTATACATGTTTCTCAACATGCTTTGCTATGTATTATAAAACTTACCACAAAAGCATGTTGCCTCACACCATCACAAACCCCCCCCCCCAACCAACAAAAATACGAAGAAGAAATCTCCTTCACCATTTTAAACTCGAAAAATAGTTTATCGAGCCTCAAAAGTATGCTTGGGCTTGGGTTGATCAACTTGGATTATAAGGCAAAACATAATGCATATTTAGATAGAGCCCCACATGTAGTGAATTTGCTGACCACTTATTATGTCTACAGAGATCATCTTTATCAAGTCATTCCACTCATAAAAAAAATTCAAAATTTAGAATCCTTCTTTATTGGTAGGTTTAGTTCAATTGGTTAGATATTGTAATCAAAAGTATGAGTTCATTATTTTATTGAGTCTAAACAATTTTGTCTAATCATGACTTGTACATAAAACAAGCCTATTTTAGCTTGAAGCAAGACATGTAAGAACTATTATAACTAATAAATGCTTGGAAGAATGAACATTTATAAAGAATCAATGGAACTGTAGACCATGATGATAGAGATGAAAGAAGAAGAAGAAGAATTGTAGATTGAGTGTTTGTCTACTCTCCTTTTGAAAGGATCAAGATCTTTTGTTTTACCAACTCAAAGTCGATAATGGACATTCTAAATTAAGAATACATAACATTGATCATGATATACATTAAGAAACCAAAAATCATGTTTCTTTGAAACCTCCTAACCATTCATCAAATAGCACAACCATCAACAGTTATAATAGTATTAATGTAGCAATGATATATGTAATAACTTATCTAAGCGGCTCATAACCAAAGTCTATACTCATTATTATATTTTACTAGTGGCTTCATCAACAATGACAAATTCTTGATCGAATTATAAACCTAGATTTGAGTTTGCTTTAGCACATTCAATTGTCTCCAATAATTATGAAAAAGATTTAGTAGCCCAATCCAAACATAAAAATTCAAATTACTAGTGTTTTCCACCAATATGAATGCTCTATAACCTTAAAAATAAAATAAAATAAAATCTATTAATAGAAATATACCTATTTATAGTATCCAAAAATGCCAATTACCTATATAATCCACATATAGATTCAACCACGAAGAACACTCCTTTTTGAAAATCTTTCTTAGTTCACTTTAGTACTATGAAAGATCCACATACAAATTCCACTTTAATACTATGAAACTCTTTCTTAGGCGATAAACTAGAATACGTGATCTACATATAGTTTCATTAGAGGTTATTGCCTCACAACTTCTTGCTAATAAATCCAAAATTTGCAACCGAACAATTAATAATAGAACAAGAACGTTATCATGGTTTGCACCCGCATCAAGTTTGGGATTCCAAATCACTTAAATGACGATTGAATAAGTACATATGGCATAATTAACCTACTAATGTAACACTATAATCCATAGCCAAAACCTCTTGCACTCATCTTAGGTCAACCCACTTATTGAAATTAGAAACATATATCATCTAGCCCTTCAGTACTCATCGTTTGCCAAACCCCATGCATAAATGTTATCACAATACCTAGCGATCTTAAACCTAGGCTCTGAATCTATTCTGTTACTTTTGTCATATCCCTAGTGATCATAACCTTAAGCTCTAATACAACTTTTGTCACAGTCCCTAGTGATCTTAAATCTATGCTCTGACACCACTTCTATCATGCTCCAAACCTATCATCCAGGTCGACCACATGACACAACTTGCATACTCCTTAGGACAAGGCTCTTCAGAACATGTAAAGCTTGAAGATTCATTGCAACCTCAATATTAGTAAATAATAATGATCTCGATTCATAACAAGTAATAAACTTGTACAATTTCAAAATTCAATCATCTAACTGGTATCAACCTATTTATCATTTCACCCATGATCCTAACCATAACCAAGTACTAAGAATTCTGCAACTCTAAAAAGAAAAGAAAAAAGTTAGTGTGAGCTTTACAGCCTAGTAAGATTCTCTGCCCATCTGTACCAATATAATATTATAATTTGAGAATAGTAATAAACGATATCAAAATGAAAACATAAATTATGGTACCTCTTTTCAAACATTCAGTATCACTCAATTAAACTGACAAATATCTGCATAAACATACATCAAATATTTGGCTTATCAAAAGGGATATATATATCACAAATACCAACAACCAAAACATTTTATTTAGCATTGGTTTCATATGTCTTATCATCCATTTCTTATTATCTCAATTCTAGGTTCTATAATAATTTACTTTCCAGCTTTGGACTAACCAAGATCATGTCTGAGTCCATGACTGATAAACAAAGTTTTTATGCATAAGCTCGTGGAGGCTACCCCACGTATAAGCTTGTGGAGGCTGTTCTACGTATAAGCTTATGGAGGCCATCTCATGCATAAGCTCATTGAGGCCGTCCCACACATAACCCCGTGAAGGCTATCCACATGACGAGTTAGTCCAAACCGCTTCTTATCTATCTGATTTTATACGTTATTCTTGTCAAATCAACTCTAATTAAATAATGTATTTCTCATAATTTCAAAATAATATGAATTAGAATTTATATAATTATAACTTCAATAGCTGATATCCATATATAATAACACATAAATATGTTCATATCTGAAAATCAAATAAAACATATCTCATACAAAACAAAATTTGTTGATGCAAATCTCACGATATAAACCCAGCGATACAAACCAATCAATCAGTATAAATCCAACCCGTCCTTGACCAAACATTAATATAAGAAATAAATCAATCATTGTTAGTTTCCTATTTTGGAGCTCTAATATCTAAATTACTCTTAAATCTAATTTTTCTTTCCTACCTAATTTGAGATTAAATAAATAAATAAGAAATTAGGGTTCTACCTTGATTGAAGAACTAGAGTATAAAATTCTTTTGTTCTTCTTCTTGTTTGAATGACTGCACCCCCAATCAATCTGTATAAATCCAACCCGTCCTTGACCAAACATTAGTATAAGAAATAAATCAATCATTGTTAGTTTCCTATTTCGGAGCTCTAATATCTAAATTACAGTTAAATCTAATTTTTCTTTCCTACCTAATTTGAGATTAAATAAATAAATAAGAAATTAGGGTTCTACCTTGATTGAAGAACTAGAGTATAAAATTCTTTTGTTCTTCTTCTTGTTTGAATGACTGCACCCCCATACATAACCAAGGCTGACCATAAAGTAGATATGCATATGAAGAAAAATGAGGCCGGTCGGGTGGCGGTGGCGAGTAGTCAGATTCGGTCAGCATAATGTATCCCAATTCATCTGATCAAGAAATCGGTCTCTGATCAAAGCAAATGTAACATGTCATATTTTTAGATAACCGACGAAGGTCGGAGTGGAGGAAAGACATGGCCAGTTAGGTAGTAACATCAGACGACTCCGGTTGATCTGATCTAGGTAATCTCACTAGTCCAATTATAAACCTAGAGTCAGACTATAGTATAGATAGCTCAAGAAAGATTAATGATGATGAAATTAAACTGTGCTTGGCAAGTGCTGCGGTGGGGGCTGACATGCTGCATAGCTACTCAAGGCAATCACAACAATGGTGCTCTAAGACTGTCTACAAGGTTGACCAAAGAACATGGAGAGGAACAAAAGAGGGAGAAGGATTCTCTACTGGATCCGCTTAGAAGCAAACAAAAGAGAGAGGAAGACAAGAGAGAAAGGAAGAGATAGAAAAGAGAAAGAAAAGTGGAAACTCTTTCCTTCTTTCTCAAAATAGGGAGGTTAGAGGTTGATCTAGATGGAGGCGACACTGGCGATCGGCTGCATCATCGTTGGCCTAATGTCTGGCCACTGGTGACAACCACAACAACATCAACGACTGTGTTGGTCAGCAGTGAATGAAGTCTAAATAGGGAAGGTTTGGTAACTTGAACTAGGGTGGAAGAGAGCCGGCATCAGTGGCAACTAGCACCTGCCACAGGCTCAGCCTCCAGTGAGGCTGCGATGGCGGCAGAGACAGCGGTAATGACAAGGTGGAAGAAAGAGAATAGAAAAACAATACAATGGTCAGCCTAAAACATGAACCGGAGCCTCACTCAGCTCAAATCACTCGCCGGCGGTCGAAGTTCCACCATGCGGGTCAAGGAGAGTCCCATGAAGACTTGGCCGAAGGTCCGACTGGCCATCATAAAAAATATCAAAGTAAGAAGGGGTAGATCACAAAAATAGGGGATTTGCTCCCGTTTCCAAGTTCGATGATCTCATGATGAGATCTCGGCTGGCAACGATGGCTCGATGAACGATGAGGTCAGGAGAGGTAGGGGTGTGGTAGCACAACTCCGGCGAGGCCCTGAGAAGAATGACAGCGAGGAAAAATGATGGTTGAGCGAGAGCGAATCTTTTTTTTTCTTCTTTCTGGCAACGACGAACCACTGACCCCTCGAGAGGGTAGAAGCTCGGCTTATAGGCAATGGAGGCTCCCCCCTACTTTTTTTGTTGGACCTATTTTAGCAATGGGCCAGGCCTTACACTATATCTTTTTTATTGAATATTATTTTAAAATTTTCTACCAGGTATACTTTACAGATAGGAATTTATTTTTGTATGTTAGAGAGACTAATGTAATTAAGATGCCTCACAATCCACCCAACTAAAATTATTGGCCACTTGTACTTACATTAAAAAGTAATAGGAAAAATTCTTAGGGAATAACCTTACGCTTTAGGTTATGCTATAAGAAATTTTGGAATAGATCCTAGTAAGCTATAAGATACTACCATAAGACATAAGCTTGGGCATAACCTTGAATCTGCATTAAGATTTATTTAATGGAGAGTGGAAATAACCTTACACTTTAAGGTACCTTATGAAGCCCTTCGCCTGGAGACATTGACTAACCAGCAAGAAGCCAATTGATACTTCCACTGTATATCAGCTCTTTTCATACAGAAATGGAATTGTTATTCATCTGCGTAATTTGCTGGAAGACACCAAATGGTACTTCCACTGCATTTAGATAGGTTGGAGAAAAAGACCTATCTGAGAAAATCAGAAATCTACACTGGCAAGCAAGAAGTCCAACCATTCAATCTGGCCAAAAAGGAAGGTAGGTTGGTTTTCGCCACTCGAACACATTTCGCCACCAGCTTTTCCTTAATTTTCATTCAAGGGTAGCAGTAAGGGTCTGGTTGTCTGCTAGGATTGGAGAGCTTCTAATCTTCTACAGACACGAAATCATATGTAGCCTAGTTGTTTTATATATACAAGTTGTTTAATGGACTTATGGGGGGCTAGTTAGAGTAATCGACCTGAAAGATCATGCATATGGTTGCATATTGAACGCTTACGAGAAAAGTAACATTTGCATAAGAAAGTCACAAGAAAAGAAATAGTTCGTGAACCATGAACTGGAACTCATTCTGATCTAACAAGCTTGCACATCAAACTTCAACAACCACTCTATGAGGTCATACTTGCATCACTAGGTGCAAAGAAAATTAATCCTACTAGAAATTTCACAGTTGGGAAAGCACTTTTAACAATCTGCATCTCAAGAAATGTAAGTAATATGCTCGTCCTTTAAGATCATGTGTTAATGGTCTCATCTGATCCATCTCTACTGGGTTAGACAGTAGCCTACAACAATGAAAAACACGATTCCCCTTGAAATATATGTTTTCATGCTAACAGAAGTACAATTGAAGCAATTTGGCACAAAATTGCGATTTTCCAAGAGCAGGATTTCATGTTCAAAGAGACGTAGTGGGGAACTGGAGTGTCCCTTTTCTTGACATTTTTAATAATGAGTTAAAACTGCAAGAGCTTCAGAGTTCAGTGATGTCCAGATTCAGAATGGGCAAATGGCCTTGGTACATACATCATGTATTTGCCTCCCATACTAAAGTAGCCAGGTATCTGTATTTATTGCCAGGAAAATATGAGAGCACGTGCCAATAATAGCTCCTCCTTTTCACGGATTGGAAATCTTATGTACTTCCACCAATTGCCTTCAAGAATTTTAATATAAAGCATGTGGCGTTGAAGAGTTTTGCTACAAGATTCGGCTTGAAGGCAATTTTCATATAACAAATTCATAAGGTCATCTTAGTCAAGAGAGTGAATTTAATAAA
The DNA here is from genome assembly GCF_009389715.1 of Phoenix dactylifera. Classification (NCBI taxonomy): domain Eukaryota; kingdom Viridiplantae; phylum Streptophyta; class Magnoliopsida; order Arecales; family Arecaceae; genus Phoenix; species Phoenix dactylifera. The sequence goes on from NW_024068168.1 coordinate 84,822, forward strand.
TAGAAGCATATTGTTTCTCCCATCTAATTTTATTTGAACGTATAATGCACGTCAGGAAAAGATTTGAGGATTATTTTGGACTCCGTGAGGGTTCTATGTTTTCTTAATAAATATTACTTCAAAATGATCCACCAGGTATTCTTAACTGCAGGGTTTATTTCTCTTTGGGAGAGATACTAATATTTGGGGAGCAGGCACACGCATCTATACTCCGTGTAAATAAAAAATGGCTACACGCATTGCAATTAAGATGCTTCCTAATCCACCTAGCTAAAATTATTGGCCATTTGTAATTATATTAAGAATATTAAGAAAAATTGCTCAGCTACTACTTATCGAGGAAAAAAAAATCTGCTGACATAAAAATTAGAGATTAAAAAAGATATCTTACTCTAATGAGCATTGAAAACGTTAAATAATATTTTTTTTAGAAAAACCGAAGAGCCAAAAGGCCCCTTTTTTTTATGTTTTCTCCCTCCTTAACTAACAAGCTACATATCTTACTGATAATACTAATATTTCCTCATTTGCCCACTAAAATAGAATTTTATATTATTTGTTTTAGTTTTCTTGTATATATCAATTTTGCTCTAAACTTGATTTTGTTTTTCTTGTTGTAATTGGCATTCCATATATTGCAAGTGAGCCTATATTCCACATAGTTTGTTTGGATTTTCCAAAATTTTTTGCTTCTTAAAACTTCCTTGATAATTCCAAACTAACACTTCGTTCTGCTATCCTCTATTAGCAATCTAAGATCTTCAAAGCGTGCAAAGTCAGGCCATTTCCACCCTATAACCAAAGCATATAATTTAATTTTCACAACCTACCATAAACGGTTATGCCAAACTTCAAAGATAAAGACCACATTGCCTCATTATATGCAGGGGCGGCCCAATGCATTTGGAGGCCTAAGGCGAACTTGCTAAGAAAGGCCTTTTTTTATTTTTTATTTTAAATAATAAAAAAATTTTAATAAGTGCAATATACTTTAGGAACCGTCTATTTACCAACCATTTGAAGTTACTAAGAAGGGTAGAAACTTATTTTTCTAATAAAAGCTTATGCTATCACTAGTGTTGGCGCCATCCTCACTTCACACCTCAACTCTCACATACAGGCACAGAATGAAAAACTAACAGCAGCAGCAAGGACAATAATCTTCAATTAATAAGCTATCAGAGAAAATACATACCTTATCCTGTGCAAGCAGAGGAAGATGTAGAAGAATTTCAAGTGGCTCTGTATCCACCGCCATCACAACAAACTCGGAGATGCCCCTGTTCAGAGTCTTCGTCACTGTGCAGTCAAAGAATTAAAACCCAAATATAGATGTTCAACATAAATATAAGTAGCCGAAAAAAATCAAAAATGCAAACTTTTTCCTTCCCGATGCATCAAAATTCAGACTTTTTAAAGAAAAGCAACAGAGAGAGAAGCAGAGGGATGTTTGTGTATATATATATATGGGCGAGAGTGGCAACCTTCATTAGTTTTCTTCTTGAGCTGCTTTTAGTTCGCTGCTTGCTGGACGAGATCGGAGATACAGTATGGTTATCATCAGCTGAGCATCGGCCAAAGGGTACGCCTTTGGATTCACAACCTCGACGCTCTATAAGTGATAGAAATAGAGAACGAATAGAAAAACTAAAACAATCTAATTTACAAAGGGAAACAATGATACATATAAAAACCAGTACAAAACAAAGACAGAAAAGAGAAGATTACAGGGAAGCGAGATCGTGCAGGTGAGGGCAGACCGCTGCTTCTGGACGTTCGCAGACTTCTGCAGGCGTGTGATACCTTCCAGGCTACACATGTTTACAGGGAAGCGAATTGTGCAGCTGATTGGGTCGCTTCCTATGCGGCTCATCACACCGGGGATTTTATCTTGAGGGATTCCGACACAGTGCCGGAATCCCTTTCAGCTTTACTTGCTTCAGATTTTGCAGGCCGTATCCACACCCGTAGGGTGTGAGCCGCCGTTGTACCAAAAAAAAAAAAAAAAAAAAAAAAAAAAGAGAAGATTAAAAGAGTTCTCAAGGAAGAAAAATACGACCGAAAACGCTAAAAAAATAGAAAGAAAACAACGGTCCAAGGGCGAGAAGGGAGAAGAGAGTGGAGGAACAGATCTATCACCATTTTTTTCATTGTGGATGGAGCCCCCCAAGAGAGAGGGATATTCGACTGTTGTCCTCTGCTCTCGGCGAAAGGGAGAGAGAGAGAGAGCATTGTATATCATGCGAGATAAATGCCATTTATTTTTCTATGAATAAACTTTCCCAACAGCTACCCACCTCTCTGAGCTCTCTCTCCCAGGAGAACGAGTATTAAAATGCCTCACATGGGCTCTCCAAAGCAAAAAAAATATTTCCGAACAAAACCATCAAGAAAGCTAAAGCTCGAACGATCTGAGGCTCTAAGCTATACTCCAAACACATCAGCTTTCCATTTTCCAACGAGACAAGATCTAAATCCACGGAGAGATCTTCCATTTCCAATATGTAACAGGATTAGGGATTTAGAATTTATGGTACAGAGTGGACTCACGACGAAGGCGAAGACGGTGCGGTGAAGCACAGAAGCAGAAGAGGAGGACGATGAGGTGAGGACTGAGGACTAGCCATGGTCGGCGGTACTCCTTGTAAGTTGTAACCCCGGTGGCCGGCCGGAGATGACCTCGCCCGCTCGCCGACGCCCTTGTTGATCACGACGAAGGTGAAGACGGTGAAGCAGAACTGCGGAAGAGGAGGACGATGAGGAGGCAAGGAGCAGAGGAGGAAGATACAGGAGAGCTGAAGAGGTAGAGGCGTAGAGCCAGAGGAGCCAGAGGCGTAGGTTTATAGCTTTTTGCCGTGGGCGATGGGATTGGGACTGGCGAACAGCGACTCCGGACTCACACCCTTTGACCCTCCTTTTCACACGTCTTTGTCGAGAGCCGTTGCTCTGCGACTGCAATTATAGCCGTTGCTCTGCGACTGCAATTCACTCATGTAGTGTAGATACGGGTTTGGGCGGGGGCCTTCCTATGGGCGGAGCCTTAGGCCTAGGTCGCTTAAGCTTGGGCCGGCCCTGGTTATGTGCGATTCTACATACCACAAGATTCTCAAAAGTTGTGGTGTTATCATGCTACACAATCACTGCAAGCCACAAATCTTTGAGATCCTAAAAACATTATTTATCGAATCATTTATTTCTCTTTGTATCTATCCACTTCTTTTTCCTTGCCAGCCTTGTTATCAGTGTCGAGTTTCAAATTTTGAAGGCCCTTGGTTATCTTGCTCTCTTGATATTTTTGATTTTTGGCAGGCAAAACTCCATGAGTGCGCTTGTCCATCCAAGCCACCTCCTAAACCACCTCCTGCTTTGTGCTTTGATACTCGGCAAATCTTATGGGACTGGCCGGCCTCCACTTTGGTGCTCAACGAAGCAACCCTTGACTGCAAGTGAGACGCGGAAATAAATAAATGCTAGATAAACATAAAATAGAATAAAATAAAGGAGGATGGGAAATATTTTATAGCTTGTGTAAACCAATGTAATCAGGGGCAGCCCAATACATTTGGAGGCCTAAGACAGATTCAGTGAATGAGGCCTTTTTTTTAATAATAATTTTTTTTAATAAATATAAAATACTTAGAAAAAAGATATAAAAATAGATAGTTATCAAGTACATTATTTCTAAAAAATGCATGTATGAAACAAAGACAGATAAAAAGCTTTTTTAGTTTAATATAATTTTTGAATGAAAGCACGAAAAAGTAATTATGCTTAAAGAAGGGCCATAAAATTGATTAAAAAACTGAGATAATGCTTGGGTTATCCCATGGCACTTCATGGTCAAGGTAAAGGAAAGAATTTGTCCCGGAAAGAATCTCTGTGAGAGAAAGTAGGGGCATTATGGGAAATTCACTCCATCTAATTAATAAAAGTCCCCCCCCCCCTCCTCCCCCCTCCCCCCTTTTCTTTCTCTACCCTCCAAGAAGTCCATCTCCAATCCCCCTATCTTTCTTCCTGATGGCCCGGCTGGATCAGGAGTAATGTGAGGGAAGGAAAACCAAGACCAAAACCAAAAAAGAGAAGGGATGAAAGATAAGAGTGGCTTCAGACGCGCGTGTATCAAGCCAACCAAATCCCTTCTCTCTCTTTCTCCCCACCCAGAACAAAACTACTGTCCCCAACTTCCCAAATTGCCCCTCTGCAGGCCAGGAAACTCTCCACCTCCCTTCCATCAAGAGAGAAGACTCGTAGCCAGCTCCTGTTCCCGTTTTATATGGGGCCTTTGCTTCCTTTTGGTCAGCCTCCCGGAGGCCTTCCATTGGCCCGAGGCCTTAGGCGACCGCCTCGGTCGCCTAGGACTCGGGCCGGCCCTGTCCAAAGCTATTTCTAGATACTTATGAATATAGGCTTAACCCAATCTATAATTCTATAATTTTGCTAGTTGTATTAACCCAATCCATAATTCTATAATTTTGCTAGTTGTATTAGCCCAATCCACGAATCCAATAAAATTTTCAGTCCAATTATTCAAACAAACCCTCAATTATAAGCTGTAGTAGGAAATTCTGGAAGACCAATAAATTCGTTGCGAGTCTTTATTTTCTCTGAACATAACACAGTTAGTTAATAAATTCAATATTCTCCAACTCGCATACATGAGGACTAGGGGCAATATCTCTTGTTACCGCGCTTGTGGCACTGCTCTATATAAATCCAGAAAATGCCTCTGACTTCTCTTGTTTGTGTCACTCATCTCGCTATCGCCAGACTACTCTAACTCAACTTTTGCATTATTGCTTTCCAAGCAGGCTTTGATATAAAAGCCATCCTCGAAAGAAACAATTGCATGTTTAGATCCTTTTTGTCCAGCTATCATCTTTGCAGTTTGTAATGCCTCAAACGCTGCATTCCTGCCAAATGGTATAAGATCACTTTGGCATTGCTCCATGACATGGACTACTTTACTAGAGGCTTTGGAGAGATACTCCTTGGATCCACACACTTCATCAAGAAGTTAATCATCTGAATGGTTGAGAGATGCTGCTGGGAGTTACTCTTTGCAGCACCAACAGATAATATCTATGAGCCAGATCGCATAAGCGACCTTGCATAAAGCTCGGTGATCATACCATTATGCTTCATCAAAGACATCGGCAAGCCCATATGAGTATTTACTTCGGTCACCTTCTCCACCTCCCACTCGATGTTGTGGATCATGCTGTCGGGGAGGACCACCATGTCCAGATGGACCATGGCGGTGAGGTCTACCTGGTTGGTTGCGCTCAAAGGTAAGGGCCTTCTCGATGAGCTCAACCAGCTTGCTACAATGAGAGTCAACGAGGGCAACAAGGATGGATTGGGTCGGCCTAGTCTTTCATCCCAGTTGGGTCAGGTCAACCTTATTGGGTTCTGGGCTAAGATAGGGCTGGGGCTCGGGTGAGATTTTGACAATTTTGAGTCATACTCAACTAAGGGCCTAGCCTGACCCAGCCTGCTTGATTCTAGCTCTAGCTAGTATCCTTGATGTTGGCATGATCGTCATTAATTAGCAAGCGAGATAGGCATCAAAGTAGAATCAAGTATGACATGTGAAGTTCATGTTATATTTTGCTACTGTAACCCTTTGGTTGATACCAATTAAGATGGTTCTTCAAATTTGTGCTCCTAAGGAATAAAGTTCTACATTTATCATGACCTCGCTAAATGTACACAAGTCCAATCATTATCTAGCCACTACCCCACCATAACAGTTCATAAATAACAACAAAAACAATTGCCATTCAAAATTTCTAGTGTTCAATAACATAAAATCTCTATATCTACCGGAAGATATTTATTTTCATCTTATCATGCAACACTTTTTTTTTGGTAATCATCCATTATTTTCAGTTATAATGGGCTGATTACAGTCGGATAGATAACAGCTGTTATTTCTATAACATCCACAATTAACTGTTCCGTAGGAGCCCGTTACGTAGAAATATCGGTGTTATTTGGGTTACGAAACCGTAAACCCTAAAAACCACCTCCCTCTCTCTTATCAGGCCTCCACATCACATAGAGGAGAAAAGAGATGTGGAGATCCACAGGAGCTAGGGTTTTCCTTCTGAGATCCTCCTCGATTCAGAGGCCTCTTCCGTTCCATCCCCAATGTCTTTCTGAAATTCTAACCCAAATCCCACCACCAAACCCGATTCCATCCAGATGGATTCTCCCCACTCCCACCACCAGAACCATAGATTCTTCTTGTCCGGCAGCGAGGCGGTATCCGGAGAGGAGGATGGCAAAAGCACTAGCTTTAATTTTGTGGAGCCGGACAGCGCGTCGATTTCTGAATCCGGTGAGGCTGCAATCGATAAAAAATTCCGGTTTTGGCGACAAATCTAATGCTTCTCCAATGGCGATGTTGCTGAATTTGGTGAAAAAGGCGACACCTCTGGTGAAAATCCAGGCTTGATTTTGGAGGAATCAGAAAGTTGTTCGTTGGATTTTGGTGATGATAAGAGGGAGGTTGAGGGAGAGAAATGAGTTCTTCGTGGGAAGAAGGTCTCCATGGTGATGTTGTGGCGGATATTTTGCGCTAGAGGACAGAAGTGCTTGATAGTCCCAAACATCTAAAAGTCTAAAACAACCTTATCTTGACTGCATTGCTACAATGCTCCAAAGGAATTGCAACAGAACGTTTGAGCTTGCTGATAACATTGATATTTCAGCGGCCGAGTCAGCTAGAGGTCTTCAAACAACTGTTGAGATACTCAGGTATCCTGACCTTCAAAAACCTCTGCTTTAGTGGGAATATTTTGTGACTTCTGAGTTTCTATTGAATAGAAGTGCTCTTTTCATCTTAGGGGTTCACTTCTATCGAATTATGAGTTGGTTCCTGTGTATGCTTTGCTTAGTGATGAAAAACACATGTTTAGGTACACTGTTGGAGAATAATTAGTATATAAATATATGCTTATCTGAAAAAGTTAGAAACTCCACTTCTTGCCCTTTCCAAACTTTACCATAATAGAATTCTGTGTTTACTTGTTAAATTAATTCAAAATTCGTCAGTGTGTTGATGATGTATCCTAGTGTGGACCATCCCCTAAGTTCATCTGGGAAGGATATTGTAAATTCTTTGAGAATTTCTAGATTATCCAAGTTTTAACTGCAATGTTGTTGATGATGTTTGGGATGGCATAAGGCCCTAAGAGTACATTTCTGAATAAAATGCAATTAATTTTACTTTTTCTCTTCCTTTTAGGAGAGTAAACTAATAACTGATGACATGTTAGGGATGTATTTATGCAATTAACTTTGCAGATGTTGGATTCTTTAAAAACACCTGGTATAGTTTATGTCTATTTTACAGGACAGGAAGTTTGTTTTCTCTATGCTTCTTGCTGAGAATGCATTGATACTAATGTGGATCCAACAAACCTGGTTCAAGTGATCTATGCTTCTGCCAGGAAGGCTTTTCAAGAAATGCATGTTCCTGCGACCGAAACTCAGAAGTAGAATTACACTGAAGCTCAAGAAAAAAAATGTGGTCATTTAAGACCTAATATTTTTAGCTAGTGATAGTTGTAAACATGACACACTATTTCTATTATTTTCATACCCAAAGCTTGATCTCATGTTAGGCCAGCTTGATAGGTCTCAGGCAGACTCATTTCTAGCTTTATTTTCTGTTACTAATTCAATGATCCTAAGTTGTGAGGACCTGGCCCTCTCATTAATTTGGCTCACCGGCCCATCTTGAGATAGGCTCATGTGGCCCGCATGTATGCATGTATGCCAATTTATGACCACATGCAGACTGAAAAAAAATAGCAAATCTTTCAATAATCTTCGTAGAGATACACTATAAAGGGTTTCCATTCTGTAACTACCAAAAATGGATTTCTATTATGTCACCATTAATAGTTTTCCTTTTTACGACCTATTCCAAAGAGCCCTTCATCCTTAAATCCCAATGCCAGCACCAAAAAGCCAAAGGCCCAAAACACCTTATATTTTTCCCCCCCTCATTTTTCTCTAAAGATGGCGGCCAAGCAGTCCTTGTTCATCGTCAGCATTCTCCTACTAGCTCTCGTTGTATCAGCCCACGACGGTCAGTATCACAAAAAATCCTCTCTCTCTCTCTCTCTCTCTCTCTCTCTCTCTCTCTCTCTCTCTCTCTCTCTCTCTATATATATATATATATATATATATATATATATATATATATATGTACATATATATCGATCTCTATTTTTTTTATATAAAAGTTTGTTTCTTTCAGCTTAGAGTTTTTGGAAAGCCTAATGGCGTCTTTGCATGCTTTTGGTTGGCAATGTCGAGCATTTGCAATTTCGCTGGGACGTGCAACTACTCGGACGAGTGCCCCAAAGTGTGCATTTGTTATCATAACAATGAATTCATATATGTATATATATAGTATATATGTAAAACCTCATCCTCAAATCCAGAACCAAACTAAAATTTGTTTACAATTTCCGATATTGTATGGATGCCCTTCACCAAGGCACATGTCTATCGTCCCCATCTAGAACGGCAACTACTCTTTTTCGATATTGTAGGGATGCACCTCATTAAGCCCTGTATGTTATAAGACTTCATTGGAGGAATGGGAAAGTTCTGGGAAACTAGTATAAAAATAATGCCTAGCCTAAAGCTCGACTGCTTCTGGAACCGAGGAAACTTAATTGTATGCGCGCGATCAAGTCAATGGAGGCCTCATTTGGTATCTGGGTTCTGGATTCAGCAACCACAAGCGACCCCCAAGACCACGTGCTTTGCCTTAAATGTCTCTAGGTACGCAGAGAAATTTTTATATCACGTTATAGGCAGAAATTCAGGCTTGTGTCAGCGCGTGGGATGGCTTTGGGCTCCCAGGAACCTAGAATGTACCTCAACTAATTCCCGTCTCCATGATGAAGGTCCTTCATCAGTTGAAGTAACCCAAGTCCGGCTGATGGCAATGCGGGACATCAATTCTATCCCCGAGTTATCCTTGCTTTACGAGATTTTTGACCGTAACCTGACCGACCAGCTGGAACATGCAGACTAGATAACTGAGAAATCCTCTACAAGGGAAACAGAGCAGAAACAGGTGTAATTATCAGTCTAGTTTGATCTAGCTTGCCCTAAACCCTATGTGGTGGTAGTGGTTCTTGCTCGGCTTCTACTATAATTAGCGGTTCATGTGGTGGTGGTGGTACTGGTTCTTGTGCGACTGCTACAATGTATTATTAGAACCGATATTTTTTTTTATACTTTTTATTTTTATTAGAGTAAAAAACAGATTTACACCATACCTTATCAACATGAGAGGGTATCAGAAAACTTTATAAGTGAGCAGGATAAATGATATAGTTAAACAAGATTGCCAATCATCTCGTAGTGATTTTCTCGATGCGAAAAAAAAAAACACACACATTATCTACTTTTGCCCATATTGGTTTGATTATGTAGTGCTTCACAACATATATATATATACAGCCAGGTGCCTGCTCGTTCTTTGGACTGCAAGATTTTACTTTTAGTGAGCCCACATTTATAGATGATTCCTATATGTAGATTCTAAGGAAGAATTATTCGATTCCACTGGACAAGCTCCTGTCAACAGTGCAATGGGATACTGGTGCTACACCCCTCTCTTTTATGATAAACATTCGAAGGCGATACGGAAAGTGCCGGTGGGCAGAGGCAGCTGGAATCTGCGCGTGACAAAGACCATGGGCAGCGGGGGTGGAGAAAAGTGGTGCAAGCAAAATTCGAGGTATGACAAGAATAAAGTTGGCACACTCAAATTCAAGATGACACAATATTCGCTTGGAGGAGAAGATGATCAGGTTAGAACTAAGAAAAGCTCAGAAGATAGTTTAGCTCTCGACCCTTTTTCACTTTTTTTCTAGTAGAGATCTTATTTTGAGTTTGGCTTGAAAGTAAATGCCAGCTTGCCCAGACTCTCATTGACCCCGAGTGACGCATCTAATAAGATTGATGGTTTCTCTTGCCATCGTTATTGCAGCCCAAGTACGCTATCTGTCTGATTTTTCAGATCGCTCACACGACGGCTAGATTTCAGGGCGCTGCAACGGACTCTCGTCCTCCAGGCATAGGTTAGAGGGATCTCTCCCAAAACGGCGTTGTACCATCAGGTATTGGGGAAAAAAATATAGACTGGTCAAGATTTTTAATTTGATAAGTAAAATACAACATGCATGCGCACACGAGAGAAAATTTAACATTATCTAGAAATAATAATCACTTGAGCAAGATATATTCGACTCGAGAATAAATCAAAATGCTTGCATTCTGTGTCTTACTTTTTTCTAATTCATGCATCTGAATTTTCTTTTCTCGTTTGTTGTTGCATCAAGCAAGGTAATTTGTTTCATTAACCGTACGGCATACTATAGAACACATGTTTCATGCATACAAAAAGATATATATATATATATAAATATATATATATGAGTTTATTAGGATGTTTATTGAGAAATATGTATATAACATTTTATATTTTTAATACATAAAAATTTAAAAATAATATTTAAAAGTATAAATTAGTTAGAATTAAATTTATCCTATAGTCTTTGTATCTCTTTCTTTGCACCAGGGCCGGCCCGAGCCCAAGGTGATCGAGGCGGTCGCCTAAGGCCTTGGGCCAATGGAAGGCCTCCGGGAGGCTGACCAAAAGGAAGCAAAGGCCCCATATAAAACGGGAACAGGAGCTGGCTATGAGTCTTCTCTCTTGATGGAAGGGAGGTGGAGAGTTTCCTGGCCTGCAGAGGGGCAATTTGGGAAGTTGGGGACAGTAGTTTTGTTCTTTTTTTTTTTTGCTGAAAACGGATTTTCATACAATACGTGTACGAATACACCCAATAAAGTCAAAAAATACTAACTCACGGAGTGCCAGTGGCAGCTCCCCTTCCCCCACCCAAAGGGTGTATCCTAAATGATGAGCCGCAAAGGCAGCCACCCAATCGGCCGCCCCATTGGCTTCTCTGAATACATGTTTGGCCTGGACGGCCACCCCAACTCCGCACATCATCCCTATATCCCGAACCAAGGGGTGGTCTGTGCCCTCACCCCTCAGCCTCTCCTGGATCCAACTGATGACTGTGGTTGAGTCGCCCTTCAGGACAACCGAGCCAGCCTGCAATACTTGCCTCGCATATCGAAGACCCGCCCAGGCAGCTCGTAGCTCTGCCCTGGGAACCGACGTGCCGAACAACTGACAGCCACCTGCTGCCACCACTCTGGAGTGCGGGTCCCGTATCACAAAGCTCGCACCACCTTACGCGCCTCCATCCAGAACCGATCCGTCGAAGTCGACCTTGAGGAAACTCGGGGGTGGGGGTTCTTAGGTGAAGAACACCGTCTGAGAAGCTTCTGGAGTAGAGAGGGAACCCCTGGTGTCCCGAGCTATTAAATGTCCATCTGAAGAAGGTCTGATCTCCAATGCATGTACTCACGCGAACTCCGCTACAAACCTCGGTGACACCCTGCGCTCACCGAAGGTGCGGGCATTCCTGGCCAGCCAGATCTGATGAGCTGTGCAGGTCGCTCTCATAGCCGCCTAACATGTCCGAGGGTTGGCCAACCACTGCTGTATCATCTGTAAAAACTGAAGCCTCCCACACCAGACCTCCCGCGGGATCCCTGCCCACTGTCATGCCGACCCCGCCCACGTACACTAGAAGAGCACGTGGTTGACCGACTTCTCAACACTGCATGTCGCGCACTCCGCTGGGATCCCCCAGCCTCGCCTGCTCAGCACTGCTCTCGTCGAAAGGCGGTCCCACGCCACCTTCCATAGAAAGACTGCCGCCCTCAGATGAAGCCCCTGTTGGGATTTGTATCCTAAATGTCATTCGTCAGCATATTGATGATTAAATTTTGAAAATGAATTGACAAATTAATAAAGTGTTATTTGGCATTATTCATCATTTCATCTTCAAATGAACTCTTATATGATAAAGTCCTTAGGACTTATGTTATAATAAAGGAGGATTTATCTTTGAGTCCTTAAACTTGTTCGTAACCAAATGATATGTTGTTACTAGGACGACAACATTATCGAGATTAGATCATTGTGTGACATATACGTTGGTTGTCCTCTTAACCAAAGAGTGTGGAGACACTGGTATGCCACACAGGTGAAGTGTAGGAGTACATTTTACTGAACGTGACCAATTCCGGAATGCTCTACTGTCGAGAGATGTTCCGAGTAGATATGGATATAAGTTTGGCTCTCTGACCTGAGACCGCAATCTGTGACTACCAAGCAATTCACTGTACTTTGGTACCGGACTACCTAAATTTCTAATTCAGTGACGGAAGGTCACTGGGTACAGTCAAGTACTTGCGTAGTCAGTTATGAGTCAAGATGGAATTGACCCCTCCTGAAAGCAAGAGATAATGTCTTATGATTAATTTAGCAAAACCTTGGCCAGGGTAATTCTAGTGAGGAGTCATGGGATATCTAAAGTTAATCACATAATGGATGTACTAATTATAGGGTTGACAGTGAGCTCTAAGTTATCCTGGCATTAGGAGTCAAAGGGATTGAATTATACAGTAACCATAGTCTAGGGTTTCAGAATATTTGCTTCGCATATATTCAGCCTATCCGGACGTCGGGTACCATTGCTAGATGGTTACATCGATTAGTGTAGGAAGTCGTTCCTATACTACCGGCCTAAGTTCGAACCTATGAGGTCACACACATAGAAGATTTCTGATTGATCAAGAAGGCTGATGAATTATTAAGAATTATTCAGGGATAATTTGGTCAATTTGATTGGCAAATTATCTTATAAAATAATTAAAGTAATTATTGGAGGATTAATTAGTAATTAAATTACTAATAAACTCAATTTGATTGAGTAATTGTGCTAAGGATGAGCCAAATAGAATTGGATTCAACTTTGGGCTCAATCAGAGTTTTGACCTGATTGGATTAGGTCGGAACCAAAAAGGACTTAAGCTGATCAAATTAATTTTAAATTAATTTGCGCTTAATTGGGGATTGACCTAATTGGATTAGGTCCAACACAAAGTAATTAATTCAATTTGATTGAGTTTGGATGAGCCAAAAATTGAATTGGATTCAATTTGAGCTCAATCAGGGTCTGACCTCATTAGATTGGGTTCAACCAAATTGCTTTGTTTTAATCCGGGTTTGACCAAATTTGATTAGGTGCAACCCAAGAGGATTAGGCTCAGATGATGTGGCAATTAGTGGCGACATGGAATTGGATTTCATGAATTTTAAATAAACCAAAATTATTGCATGGCGCATGGACCCATTGCTTGACACATGGCGACATTGTTTGTTGTTTGAATTTGAATTCAAATATTAAGCAATATATTAAATGATTTCATACATCAAATAACTTCCCTAGCTGGCGTGTGAACCTCTGAATCATTTAAATTCGAATTTCAAATGAAATATATGCGACAAGAGGAAGGAAAATTATGCTGCATGGATTTCAAATTCCTCCCCTCTTGCACATGTGTTTAAAATTTGAATTTAAATCAGATTTGGTTGAGATCTGATTTGGGTTGTTCCTATTCCTTTGCATGCGGCAACTAAAGGAAGTTTTCTGAAGATAAATTTTGAATTTCGAATGAAAATTCGGAGGCCATTAAAAGGGGTCAAACATGGGCACCCAAAATATCTATTGCAGCCTTCTTCCTCACACGCCTCCTCCTCCTCTTCTTCTCCATTTTAGATAGAGTTTTCAGGTTGAATATCTAGAAGATTCAAGATCAGATCTGAGTCCTCTACTTTTCTTACAAACCTCATCTCCATCTGCTTCAAGACGATTGATCAAGAGTTGATTGAATCCCGACAAGTAGATTTCAGCTTTCAAGTGTTCTGCAACTATTAGCACTGCTGCGGAGAAGATCCTTCAGGGCTTCGCGTGTACTTCTCGTAGAGGCCATTCGTGTGCATGGCTACGAAGTCAAGGATCAGATCCACAACTTTTATCCATCATAAAAGGTATTAATCTAGCATTAATCATTTATTATGGTGTCAAGGTCTAGGTCCGATTTTCCGAGATTTTACCCTCTTTTGGGACTCCTCACGGAGATATCTCCAGAATTCATTCAATGGATATTTAGAGATTAATTGGAATAGAGTTCTTAAGTTTCAGATCTGATAGTTAATCATGCATAAAAGTTTTAGCATAATTGTTTAAACGATTTCGGTATAATCCTATGTGTTCTTAATGTGCTGATTTCTAGATTTGATCTTGTAAGCATGCATGAATTAAATTATTTGATTCATTTTTTCGTTGTGTTTTTGAAACTTAAAAAGAACTACATGTGCTTGATCCCCCTTATGAAGGGGTACATAGGCAACCCGATCAGGTTCAGCCATGGTTTTTTAAAAAAAAAAATTCAGCATGCTAAACACCGAAGAACCTAGGATGCACTTTCAGCCCCGACCTCCAGATCCAGGTGCAGTCCTGCCCCGGTTCATGCTCCTGCTGGATAACACGGGAAAGGTCTCCCAGTCTGATGCTGGACTAGCAAGAGGTGCCCCAAACCCCGATATCGGGTCCCCCACATCTGGGCACCAGAAGGGATCGGATCCTCTTAGCTAGGTATCCTTTGAATAACTATCGTAGCCTGGCGTCATCCCACGCAGACTCTCCCGAGGCAAGAAGATCGAAAACCAGCAACCCCTCCACTGCCTCCGTATCGACCATGGTCGGCCAGCACCTCAGCGGGGCGGTATCCACCCATGGGTCCGCAGTCACATCAATATTCTGCCCATCGCCTATCAGCCACCTGGTGTTTGCTGACACCATCGGCAAGTACCTTCCAATCTCATGCCACATGAAGGAGACTCGCTGCCCACTCCATGCCACCCCTGAGCCCTTGCGGCCATATCTGGCTGCCATCACCTGACTCCACAGCCCATGTGGCTCTAGCAGGAACCGAGCTGCATGCCGAGCGATGAAAGCCTCGTGCCGCTCCAGTAGGGACTGCACCCCGAGACCGCCCTCACTGGTAGGCCGGCAAACATGCTCCCAGGCCACCAAATGCACCCCGCGGCCTCCGCCATGTGACCCCCATAGGAAGCATCACCGCAGTCGCTCGACTCTCAGCAATGTCGTCTTCGGAACCACGGTGTTGGCCATGAGATATACTGGCATGGACCCCAACATCGATCTGATCAAAGTCAGTCTCCCCATCATAGACAAGAAAGCCGCTCTCCATCCCTCCAACCTGCTCTCTATCCGCTGCACCAGACTAGAGCACTCTGCCACCTGTAGTCTGCAGCCTGTGATGGAAACTCCTAGGTAGGTCAATGTCTCTTCCTGCTTAGGTATCTGCAGAATCCCTCGGATCTCCTGTATGACCCTGCTCTCCGTGCTCGGGCTGAAGTGAACAGCTGACTTTTGGAAATTAACTCTCTGACCTGACATCGTGCAGTAATCCGCCACCACCCTACGAAGGACCCGTGCATCAGAAACTCGCGCCCTGGCCAAAAGAAGACAATTGTCAGCGAAGAGTAAGTGAGAAAGAGGGCTAGCCCCGGGGCAGGGACATAGGCCTCCAGCTCCCTAAGGGCACACACTCTCTGCAAGTAACGAGACAAAATGTCAACATAAATAATAAACAAATAAGGTGATAGAGGGCATCCCTGATGCAGCCCCATGGTAGACTCGAAGAAAGGTGATGGTGTGTCGTTGACCAAGATAGAAAACTTTGGCCTCCTGACACACCCCAGAACCCAACCGATCCATCACATGTGGAACCCATACGTCTCCAGTGCCTGCTGAAGAAAACTCCATCTGATCCTTTCGTAAGCTCTCTCCATATCCAGCTTAATAGCCATCAAGCTACATCGCTTCGATACTCGCTGAAGATCCCACATCATCTTCTGGGCCAACAGAACACTATAGGAAATATTTCTGCCAGCTACAAACACCCCTGCTCCTGGCTGATGATGCCAGGCAGAAGGGGCTTCATCCTTCCGACCATTATTCTTGCCACAACCTTATACAAGGTTGTGCACAAACTTATGGGCCTAAAGTGACCAGGCTCAGCCGCCTCCTGACGCTTCGAAATGAGCGTGATGAAGGTAGCCTTCCAATCCTCCGACATCACCGCCTGAGAGAAGAAGCACTGAATAGCCTCTACCACCGCTGTCTGAATGATACCCCAATACTGTCGGAAAAAGAACGGGGGGAAATCGTCCAGTCCCGGGGGCCTTATCTGGAGCCAAAGCCCAGACTACCTTCTGTACCTCCTATGCCGACATCAGTCGGACCAGGGCTACATTCTCATCATCCTTGATTCCCGCATCCACCCTCGGGGGGTGGTCTCTGTCGCCGGAATCCGCATCCTCCGTCCATCTGGCACGAAAGAAATCCAACAGGATCTGTCGAATGGCAGGCTCCCCTGCCACCCGATGTCCAGACCCATCTCGCAACGAATGGATCGTGCTCCGCTGCCTCCGGATAACCGTAGTCCAGTGGAAGAAACTAGTGTTGCGGTCACCCTCACGTACCCACTGAATTCGGGATTTCGGTCGCCAGAAGATCTCGTGCTGCCGTAGTAGTGAGTGGTGAGTCGCTAGAAGCCCCCAGAGGTCACCCATGTCATCCACCAAGAGCGCACCTTCTAGATCTTCTTTCCTCTGCAACGTAACGATCACAGTCTCGACCCCCTCAACTCTCCGAAAAAATATCATCCACAACCTCACAGTTCCATTGCCGGAGATGCCTCTTAGCCAACTCTAGTTTGCGCGACACCCTGTGCATAGCATCCCCACGCACCAGGATGCGCCATGCATCACGGACAATATCCCAGGACTCGGGGTACGATAGCCAAACCTTCTCAAAACGGAAGGGGCTGTGATGACTAGGTCCCGATGATGTGGAAATCAGCAGGGGACAATGGTCCGAAGCAATCCGAGGTAAGTGACTAACCCTGCAGGTGGGAAAATAGAGGATCCAGTCAGAGGACGCAAAGGCCCTGTCTAGACGCTCCTAAACCTTAGCACTGTCAAGCTAATTATTGCACCAAGTAAATTGAGGTCCGGAGAACCCTAAGTCCACCAGGCCAATACGTGACACAAAATCGCGAAACTTCCTCCTGTCCGCTCTATCCATGAAGGCTGCCCCCCCTCTTGTCACTCGAACTCAAGATGCAATTGAAGTCACCAACTACAACTGTCGAGACACCCTGGGCGGTAAGACTGGTGATCTCCCGCCAGAGGACTCTCCTGATCCTGTAGTTCCTGATCCTGTAGGTGTCACTGGTGGATGGTGGGACTCACAGGGATTATCTCGATGATCAATAAACCCTAATGAGTTGAGTTGGAATCGTTCCAACCCATTAAAAGGAGTTTTCAATGATATTGTGATAGAGATCCCAATATATCTCACTACCAGTCAGAGTAGAACCTATGGGGTCACACACACCAGAAGTATTGACCGATCCGATGGTTGAAAAGTGATTATGAATCACAAATAATCAATTCGATTGATAAGAAGCTGAAGAAGGAACAAAGGGAATTAATTAATTGGACTTGAAACAAGAGTCTTACTTCGAGTAGGATTCCTAGAGTCCTAATTAGATTAGGACTGGAAATCCTAGTTGGAGTAGGACTGGGATTCCTACTTGGAATAGGATTCCTGCAATCCTAATGAGATTAGGAGTTTTGAATCAAAATTGGATTCCTACTTGGAATAGGATTCCTAGAGTCCTAATCGGAATAGGACTTCGGATTCAAATAGAGTCCTAATTGGATTAGGACTAAAATTAAACAAATCCTAATTGGATTAGGATTCCTTAAGTCCTAATTAATTATTAATCTAATGAATCAACATGACTCCTAATTGGATTAGGATTGAAGAGTTCAATTGAGTCATGGTTCATTCAAGTCCTAATTGGATTAGGACTAGCATAGATTGAACCCAATTGATTCATGATTTGGTTAAAGCCTAATAGGATTAGGACTTAGCCATAAGAGGGACACCTAATCCTCCTTAGAGGAGGATTAGGGCAACACAATAAAGAAGGATCACGCCCCTCCTTTGCTCTTCCTTAGTGCGGCATGAAGAGAGGGGCCGGCGCCCCTCTTTGGAAGAAAATAAGGAGCTCCTAAAAGTTAGGAGCTCCACACCTTTAAAAGGAGAGGCCTTGGCGGAACCCTAGGTGGGTGAATAACCTCCTTCCAGCCGTGGCCTCCTCTCTCCTTGGTTCAGCCGCCATCAGCAAAGGGAAAAGAAGAGGAGGCGTCTCCCTCCTCTTGGTCTTCTTCCTTGGCTCCAACGCATGAAAAGAGAAGAAGGCTGCAGGGGCTTTTGATCTTCTTCCCATCTTCATCCTTCTTCTTCCTCCTCTCAAGCACAATCAAGGATTGATTGAAAGAGAGGAGATCAGCCATCAAAAGCTATCTCTGCAAGGGAGATAGCACCCCGGTGAGATAGAGAGCTTGGATCGGTTCCTGCTTCGTGTGGACACCCGTAGAGGCCGGACACTTGAACGGCTTCAAGCGAACCTTCATCCTAAAACCACGAACTTCAGTTTGCGGTGATCATCTACCCGCACAAGGTGAAGATCTGATCTTCCTAAAGGTTTTAAAAGTTTTAATTCTTATCTAACTACGAACGGTTCATGAAACAACGTTCATGCGATGAACGTCGATCCCGCACATGCCTCTTCCGCTGCCATCTGAAAAATTTTTGAAATATCAGCGTCGTGTGCGGGTTCCCAACACGGCCACCCCCCGGCGGCTGGCGGCGATGAACGCGCGACGGCGACGAGCTTACGGGCCGAAACCCCGTTTTGGACCCAAGTCTGGCGCTAGGCCGGCTCAAAACCACAGTAAATCATGGCTAAATATCACGGAAGGAAGGAGATGAAAGTTAGAAGCCCTTACCTTAGCCTCCGACGAAGACCGGCGATCCTCTTTCTCTTCGGCGGTAATGGAGGAAGAGGAAGACCCGTGCCGAAGAAGACACACCTTTTTAATGTTTCTCTCTCTCTCTCTCTCTCTCTCTCTCTCTCTCTCCCCCTCTCTCTCGGCCGGCAGCAACTCCTCTTCCAATCTCTTTAATGAGAGGAGAAGCCCTAAAAAAGAACAGGGGAGCCGGCTTCTTCGAGATGGCTCCCCCCCCCTCTCACCCGCCCTCACGTGCGCCGCACGTGAGGTCGAAATCCTTGGGCTGGGCCGGTCAATGGACCGGGCCCAGTTTCAGGGTCTCACATCCTTCCTCCCTTAAAAGAAATTTCGTCCACGAAATTTTCATACATGCAGTTCAAGAGTAGATTATACTTCTTCCAAACTAAGTCATAACACTCTTCAAATCAAAGTCGTCTTGTCTGACCAATTTCAAATAATTCTATTCACCACATTTTCTCTGCACATTCTGATTTAAACCTCAACATACCCGTGTCAAGTCTAGATTTTTTTTTCCTAGAATTACTTGCTTGTTGGTACATTCATTACTATGTCTTAATCTAGGTGAACACTTTCAAAATTTAAAAGTTCATATTCTTCTTTTGATAATTAATCAAAAAAATGTTATGTAACTATTGAATCTTTTCTAGTAGCATAATGAGTTGTCTAACAAAGAGAAGTGGGCATGGCAAAACAATAAATAGAAATAAATATTGGGACTAGATTAATACCTATCGTCAACACATCAGAAGCCTGTGCATCTTGTTGTGTAAGTGCAAATACTCTTCCTTGAGTCTTTGGCCCCTGGCTTCCTTCCATTGCCTGAGTAGATCTATTCTCGTTTCTTTGTGGGCAGTCTGCAATTTTATGACCTATCTTACCACATCTAAAACAGGCACCGGTGTTTCAATGGCAATCCTTGTTAGCATGAGCCTTACCACATCTAGAACATTTATTGATATTCACCTGCTTAGTGTTGTCACTCGTTGATTTCCTGTTCGAACTTTCGGCGTTTTCATTGCTCTGCCCCTGAAATTCATTCGATTTGTTCCTCTTCTTTTGATTTCTTTTCCTTTCCAACCGTTCATCATTAACTTCCCTTTCAATTATTAAAGTCTTATTTACCACAGCTGCATAGGTAGTCAATTCATAAGGTATCACTTATTTTCTACTTTCAGTCTTTAGTCCCATCTCAAATTTATGCACTCGATCTAGCTCATCCTCGACTAACTTTGGAACAAATTTGGCTAGCTCGGTAAATTTAGCTTCGTATTCTGCAACAGTCATATTCCTTTGCTTTAGATGAATAAACTCCTGCTCTTTTTGCATCCTTACACTCCGAGGAAAATACTTATCATAAAATGCTCCTCGAAATTTTTCCCAAGTGAGTGGCTCCCTATCCTGCTCATATTTATGTTCCAACATCCGCCACCAGTTGAATGCCTCACCTTGCATCATGTACGATGCAAACAAAATCTTTTCATCATCCTGGCATCTCAAGACAGCAAATGCTTTTTCCATCTCTATAAGCCAATTGTCTGCTTCCAACGGTTCTGTAGTCCCCTTGAAAGCTGGAGGAGCCAGCCTCTTAAATTCAGCTATACTGCTACGTTGTTCACATTGTTCCCCTCTTCCTTGCTGTGGTTGTGTCTGGGCCAACTGTGCTTGTTGTTGGAGCAACTGCTGTTGCACTTGCTGTTGCATCTGCATAAGGCCCACTCTGGTCTGCATAACTTGGCCTAGGCCTGGCTCTTGTTGTCCTGTCTGAGTATCACTAGCAGGATTGACGACTCTCTCCTGCTGAGGGGTGTTACCAGCTTATTGGGGTGTACTGTCATTTTGCGGGTTGGGTGCCTTATTAGTAGCTCTGCGAGTAGTCTTTCTCGTCCGACGTGGAGGCATCCTGATCTATGTCTATCAGATAGCAGCATACCAATAATAAGCTTACCAGTTCATTACAAGTACATAGAATGGTTATTACAATCATCATAAACTAACGTCCCAATGTCCCTAGTGTCTACCCACCTACACTCATGTCATGTCAGAGTTTTTTTTTTTTTTTAGAATTTATCCATTCATGCTCTCATACCATAAAAGTTGTCACGCCCCCGGCTCGCGATCTCACGCCCCGGGGGTCCACGCCAACCGCCGCACACCCGTAGGAAACTCTCCCCACGAGCATGCAAGGCATCTTAACCAAACATCTTAATTATATAAATAAAATAATTCAGCTGAAATAAATGCAATCTTATTCCATTGACTGACACAATTTATATAGTCTCACAGTTCTAAATACACAGCGGAACAATAAATATAAAACATCAATTTAAATAAAGCCTAATCTAGGATAACTTGTGCTTCAGTTCTTCTAGTCGCTCTCCCATTTTAAATCCCCGATAGGTTAGTTCTCAGAATCTGTAAAACAACAAGAAATTGTATAATGAGCTAGACAGCCCAGTAAGTAATAAACACCTTAACTAGTCAATTCATATAATAACATAAAATATAAATACAAATTACGATGAATCAACATAATAACATAATCAATTCCTTTTCAAGCATAAATTCTTTAAAATTCGTATTTTTCAAATATCTATATACATAATCATAAATCTGATTCGAAACAAATCATATTCATCTCATCAGCCTTTAGCTACGACCACACTTATACCCTATGGCTAGGCCAGAAACAGAGCCGCACTTATACCCTGCGGAGTGGGCCAGAATACCGCACTTATACCCTGCAGAGTGGGCCAGAATACTGCACTTATACCCTGCGGAGTGGGCCAGAATACCACACTTATACCCTGTGGTGGGGCCAGAATTGCCAATGCATAACCCCCTATTGGCAGGATCCAGAACATAGCCAGGCTGAGAGTTCTAAATCTAATGCACATCAAAATTCTTTTGTAACATAATAGATATATCATAATCCGATCTAAATATGCATATACAATGCAAGAACAGTAATATAACAATAGTCTGAAAAATATTATTCCAATTTATATATCTATTTTTCATTCAAAGCATCATCTCGTAAAATTCATAAATCACATATAAATTTATTAACAATTTATTCGATACAAAAATAATATTATATAAATAAGAGTCTAGCGAAGGCAGTTCATTACTTACTTTGAACGCGATCCACAACAAATCCAATTAATCTCACAAATTCCTCGCAGGACCTAATATCCAAAAATCATATTTTCTTTTAAAACTAATCACAATATATATAAAAACTTAAATTTTAACATGCTCCCAGGGCCGATCCTGCCGAAGTGTCTAGCACCTCGGGTTCGAGTTCGGATTCAGATTCATACCCATAGACCACCCTCCTTTTATTTTATTATCATTATTTTTTTTTCTTTCTCTCTTTCTTTTCTTTTCTTTTCTTTTTCTTTTCTTTTCTTTTCTTTTCTTTTTCTTCTTTCTTCTTTTCTCTTTCTTCTTTCTTCTTTTCTCTCTCGACTCCCTTCCTCTCTTTCGGCGAAACAGGGATTCATCACCCCCTGCCGCCCCCTCCTCTTTGCTCTCGATCGAACCCAAGGGCGGCCGCGGCAGCCGGCCTTGGCAGCGGCAGGTGGTGGCGGAGCAAGCCCGGCCACCCCCCGGCGGCTGGCGGCGATGAACGCGCAACGGCGACGAGCTTACGGGCCGAAACCCCGTTTTGGACCCAAGTCCGGCGCTTGGCCGGCTCAAAACCACAGTAAATCATGGCTAAATATCACGGAAGGAAGGAGATGAAAGTTAGAAGCCCTTACCTTAGCCTCCGACGAAGACCGGCGATCCTCTTTCTCTTCGGCGGTAATGGAGGAAGAGGAAGACCCGTGCCGAAGAAGACCCACCTTTTTAATGGTTCTCTCTCTCTCTCTCTCTCTCTCTCTCCCCCCCCCCTCTCTCTCGGCCGGCAGCGGCTCCTCTTCCAATCTCTTCAATGAGAGGAGAAGCCCTAAAAAAGAACAGGGGAGCCGGCTTCTTCGGGATGGCTCCCCCCCTCTCACCCGCCCTCACGTGCGCCGCACGTGAGGTCGAAATCCTTGGGCTGGGCCGGTCAATGGACCGGGCCCAGTTTCAGGGTCTCACAATATCCTTATTAAATGGCTTATTCTTTTGTTCTTGTTTTTACTGGATCTTAAGTACAAAGTCAATATATATTTGCGGTCAAGAATGAAATGAGAAATAGAAAAAACTAAAGTGAAGAAACAAGTAGAATAGAACGGAGCCATGGAGAAAGTTTGGTTCATTATATATTGAATTTGAATACTTTTAGACATTTAATTAAATAGCCTAATACTGTGAATGAAGGTCTTAGGGGCTAAAAAGTTTGTCAGGGCAGTCCTTTGAGCGTGTTTTGAAAAGAAGCGGTCGTCATTGAAATAATTTAAAAGCAGCACTGGGTCTAAGGATGCCACGAAGCTCAAGTTCGTCTTGTTTTTCATATTGAATTTTGCAGGCATGGACTTCTTTGGGAATTGATAGCAATTGTTGGGCAAGGTTAAAATTTTGCAATCTTGAATGGAATCATATTTCATATTGAATACCAAGCAAATTGTACAATCCATCAGTGTTGGGTTGAGTTTTGGAGCTTTAGCCAAAAAGATTATGGAAAATCAACAAAAATAGAAAAAATAAGGAAAAATAAAGCAAGTATTTACTTAACATTTTTCTTTGTATTTTATAGTCTGGAATTTCTCGGTATTATATATAGTCTCAATGGATTCATGGCTTTTAAAATATAAGATTTATCAGAAATAAAAGTGTAAAATGTTTAAAAAATTAAAGTTGTAGCACAAAGTTTGAAAATTAAATCAGATACCATTTTAATGTTATAAGACGCTACTTAGAATCTTATCCCAAAATGTGTGTGTGGGCATCAATTTATAAATTTTTTAACTTTTATAAAAATATATCCATATTTGTGAATTTTTGGCCTTTTTGTGATACATGACAAAATGTAGATAAGGTTTACAAAACTCTGTCTAGTTTGAGTCAAATTTAAATCAATAACATTTTTGTTTTAGAAAAATTCATGTTTCCACCAAATGTTTTGCAACTAAACACCTGACTGCTTACAAGCGATTCAAAACTACAAGTTTTGAGTTCAATCTTGCAAATATTGCATTCTAGGGGCTTACTCTTTATCATCCAAAAGTACCTACATGAACAAAGAAGAAATTAAAGTGGCCATTTTTGTTCAAAATTAGGTTCCATAAGTTATTTTCTATCAAAACTTCAAAACTGACCCCAGATTCAGTTTTAGTTTTGGCTAAAAGTGTAGATTTTAATATCGAAGTTGCAGACAAAACTTCAAACGTTGTTTCCATCATCGCTGGATGATTAACTGAACATAGATTTCCCATTCCACTACCTTGCACATATCTTCAAAGTTGTGAATTGTGTGATCATGTCTAGTTGATGTTACCATTTCAGTTAGCATGCAAATGCACCATTTACTAGTACGCTCACTTCCGATAATTTCTCCACCATGATAAAGTTCAAGCTGCTCGAGTCTTTTTTATCATCCATTCCTCGAAAGATATTGCAAGAAGGGACATAACTTTTATTGGTGTGTTGTAGACCCCTATGTTTATGCACAGGTCAGATATATACTACAATTCTTTTTGTTTGCTATTCCGTGACTTCATTACTGGGTGATGCAGAAAGCCTATAACAAAGTCTATTGTGTGATTTTAGGAATTAAAGAAACTGAGATTTGCTATTCTGTGGCCTACAGCTAGCAGACCTAATGGTAAAGAGGAGTAATATTTGATGATTTTTGAGAGTGCTTCGAAGTCAAGATATCATAGAATAAGCCTAGAAAGGGTTACAGAATGGATGAATATTTTGATGCTGTTTCGGAGGATATAAGTTCAACTCAGATTAGACCTGTGGATTGGTTCGGGCACAAATATGATAGAGCTGAATCATTAGCGAAAATTAAGGTTAAGGTGGTGAGGTTGTTAATATTGTTTAGCGAGAATCTGGACGGATTCGTAATCAATCTAGGTTCAGGTCTATTCTAGGTTGGTGCAAGCAGCTTCCCCTCATTTAAATAATTTGGCTAAGCTTAGTTTACTTATTTGACTTCATTTAAGGTTCTTAGGTTAAACAAAAGATGGAGGAGAAGAAATTAAGCAAGGAGATAGATATCTTGTAAAATCCTGTCTATGTTGGAAATGGACTTGTTCAACAGGCGAACCATGTAGGGTTCAGGTCGAGCTTACCCTTAAGGAATAACTAAAATCACTCATGCCCGGGCCTGGCTTCTGGGCCTACTTACTAGGTCCAAGCTCGGTTACTGGAGCTTTGGGCTAGCCCAATCTAAATAAACAGTTGTTCAATTCCTAAATCATGCTTTTTCTATAGCTGGATGGGGACAACGGTAATTTGAAAACTATACAGAGTTGAAAGATGCAGATCATGTAACCATCCTTTTGTAGGTCAAACCCCAATAAAGAATAAAAAATAATATAAAATTTATCTTTCAATGAACGGCCTTTCCTTGGGAGAATATCAAAATTATGAACGTGCCGTCACTTGGCCAATTGTCCTCCAAGTGGGTGCTGAGTGAGATAAGCTTCACTTGGCCATATGTCCCTTGCACTGATAAAGAATACCAAATTATCACGTTCTTATGCTGCTTGTCGTCGGATCAGGGACAAGAAAATAAATAAATAAAATTTTGATTCTTCCCCTCTCCCTGGGAGAGGGTACTCCCCTCTTTCCCTCTCCCCAGGGAGAGGGAATGGGGAAGGGAAAGCCCGATAAAATCTCATTATGCAATGGAAGCCATCATGCAATCACCTTCCACATGCACAAGCATTAGAGAAAGCCCGATTAGAAGAGTTCTTAGGCAGAAGCTCAGCTTGAGGGAGATCAGCATGGCTCAGAGGAAAGGTGAGTGAAGTTCATTCAGGAACTTTTGATCCACATTGGAGAGTCCTCATTGTGGTCATATGTATTTTTATTGCCATTTGATCTCTTCTTGAGTATGAGCATTTGTTAAAGTTCCTTTTTAACGTTACCTGTTCATTATTTGTCAGTCCGCTCGGCTTGCTAAAGCCCGAAATCCTTAGGACAAGTTCCAGACTCTGCGGGCTGAGCCATGCCCGGAAAACAAACCTGTTTAATAAATAGACCAGGCTCGGACATCAGGATTAAAGCCAGCTTGGCCTGAATATTTTTTATTTTTCTTGTATTGTTTGTTTCTATTTGATCTATTTATTTACTTATTTGACAATTGTTGCTGATACATGAACTTAATAGAACAATAAGCATGTTTAGATTGTCAGCAATATTTAATCATTCATACTTCAGCCAGAAAACCCGAGATCCAACTTAAGGCCTGAAGCTCGAGTAAGGATTTGACTTGGACTTGGAAGATAAGCCTGAATCTATATAAATTATGTTGATATGCGGGCAAAGCCAAGCCCAGCCCGATCCACAAACACATCCACATGTAACATAAGAAGCCATGATGCACAACATGTCACGATTCCTCCAGCACTTTCCATTTCACATTGCTACATCATTAAATTCATATTAAGATATGTATTTCTACAATGTACCATCAAGTATCCTCAAGCATTTTCCGTTTCATGCTGCTACATCATTGAATTCATATTAAGATATGTATTTCTACAATATATTAGAAAAATCCAATCTTCGAGGAGATGCTCCTAGTTCCGGTGACAAAATTCTTCAAGGATCTGCTAAAGAAACCCCTAGCAAGCATGAGCCAAGCCACTTGCCTCTTCCTAAAGTATAACTTGGAGATAAGATGCTTAAGTTAGATATAAAATCGAACGACAAAGGTAAATGTTCAACTACAACAAAGGAGCTTCATATCGTCGATCTGTCAAATGGAACTAAATGGATAATCGATGACAAGATTGTAGTCGATCTACTCAAAAAGTACAAGTCTGCACCTGATCAGAAGACGAAAGATGAAATTATAAAACTTCTTCAGGTCAGCCAAAAGAGAAATTACATTGGACACAAGCTATAAAATATTGCCCATCCTCCTTTATTTTATCCTGTTTTATGTTTATCTAACATTTATTTATTTCCTTGTCTCACTTGCAGTCAAGGGTTGCTTCGTTGAGCACCAAACGTCGAGGCCGGCCAATCCCATGAGATTTGCCAAGCATCAAAGGACAGAGCAGGAGGTGGTTTGGATGGAAATCGTTTGGCTTGATGTTATTGCATATAATGAGGCAATGTGGTCTTTTACCTTTGAAGTTTGGCATAACCGTTTATGGTAGGTTTGTGAAAATTAAATTATATGCTTTGGTTATAGGGTCGAAATGGCCTGACTTTGCACGCTTTGAAGATCTTAGATTGCTAATAGAGGATAACAGAACGAAGTGTTAGTTTGGAATTATCAAGGAAGTTTTAAGGAGCAAAAATTTTTGGAAAATCCAAACAAACTATGTGGAATATAGGCTCACTTGCAATATATGGAATGCCAATTACAACAAGAAAAACAAAATCAAGCTTAGAGCAAAATTGATATAGACAAGAAAACTAAAACAAATAATATAAAATTCTATTTTAGTGGGCAAATGAGGAAATATTAGTATTATCAGTAAGATATGGAGCTTGTTAGTTAAGGAGGGAGAAAATATATAAAAAAAAGGGCCTTTTGGCTCTTCGCTTTTTATAAAAAAATATTAGTTAACATTTTCAATGCTCATTAGAGTAAGATATCTTTTTTAATCTCTAATTTTTATGTCAGCTGATTTTTTTCCTAGATAAATAGTTGCTGAGCAATTTTTCCTAATATTCTTAATATAATTACAAATGGCCAATAATTTTAGCTAGGTGGATTAGGAAGCATCTTAATTGCAATGCGTGTAGCCTTTTTTTATTTACACGGAGTATAGATGCATGTGCCTGCTCCCCAAATATTAGTATCTCTCTCAAAGAGAAATAAACCCTGCAGTAAAGAATACCTGGTGGATCATTTTGAAGTAATTTTTATTAAAAAAATAGAACCCTCACGGAGTCCAAAATAATACTCAAATCTTTTCCTGCCGTGCATTATACGTTCAAATAAAATTAGATGGGAGAAACAATATGCTTCTATTTATTAAATTCACTCTCTTGACTAAGATGACCTTATGAATTTGTTATATGAAAATTGCCTTCAAGCCGAATCTTGTAGCAAAAATCTTCAACGCCACATGCTTTATATTAAAATTCTTGAAGGCAATTGGTGGAAGTACATAAGATTTCCAATCCGTGAAAAGGAGGAGCTATTATTGGCACGTGCTCAGGGCCGGCCCGTCCGTTAGGCGACCGAGGCGGTCACCTAAGGCCTAGGCCCGAAGAAAGGCCCTGCATCGCTGAGAAATAGCTGTCAACTGTAGCTTGTCCCAATCCCATCGCCATGGCTGTAAAGCTGGTAAGCCGTAAACCTATCACCTATGGCATGCGGCTACGGGCTATTCCCCTTGTCCTTGACGTCTCCTTGCCTCCTTGGTCCCAATTCCCACTTTCCAGTTCCCAAATCCCAGCAAGGCAGCACGACTATTCCTTTTTCCTCCTCGGAAGTCAGACCTCATTTCCTTCAGGTATCATCGTCGATCAGTTCTTGATCCGACCCTGTCTCTTGGTTTTCTTTTTTCGATCCGGGCTCTCTATGTGGCCGTAGATTTCTAATTGGTTCTGGCTTGCTTTGCTCTCGTGATCTCTGTTGGCGATGGTTTTGTTTTTCCTAGCTTGGGTTTTGTATTGGATGGATTTGGATGGGTTTTTGTTTCAATTCATTTTTCATAAAGTTTGGGGATTTCAGTCGATCTGGAATTTAGGGGCTGTGGTTGTTGAACCACCATTTCCCCATTTTTATTCGAGTTTGATGGGGCTTTGTTGTGGGGTTTGAATCTTGATGGGGCTTGCCGCGGAGAAAGTTGAATGGCTTTGATGTGGCGCATGAAATGCTCTGTTAATGAGAGCTTCCCCACACAGCAAACAGTATGGGTTGGGATTTATTTTTTTAATCTGTTGAGGGCCAGGTTCCCTGTAGGTATTTGTTGTTGTTGTTGGCTTGCTGCTGCTGTTGTTTTAAGAGCTTAGCCGGTTGCCTGTAGGCTGTGGGTAGAATTAAATCCACCCTGTGTTTCTCAGAAAATAGAGACTCCCTCTGATTAATAATAATTAGAGGCTCTGTCCCTCACCGCTCTTCCTCTCTGATTAACAATGATTAAATTTTGGTTTTATTCGAGTTTTACTAGAGATTTTCATTTTCTTTTTGATAATTATATCGTCTCACTTGCTTACATTATCAGATAACTAGAGCTTATGTTTTGGATGGTGAAATTTGTATTGTATTTTTCTCTTCTCACCGGTGATCATGTTTTAATTTGGACAATCAATGTTCTTTTTTGTAATAATCAGGTTAATGTTATCCTGGTTGTGTAGTTCTTTTGTTTGAAACAGTCAATAATATTGCAACAAAAATGGGACTTGCATAGGTTGTCCAAGTTATAGCATGGCAAAAATGAGTTGTCTTTAAATCAGTTCCGATAGTTTCTATCTTTGTTTGACCTACCTATATACTTCTTAGATAATGAAAATTAATATTGAGGATTCTTTAGCCCGAAAGTAGTACATCCAGTGGACCTTTGTGAATTTGATCTCAACTTTTCATGACTTATGTTAAAACTCTCTGACTCTTTAGCTAGTATTTAAACAGCCTAATTTTTTGTTTTTTCCAAAAAAATAAATAGTCTGGTTTCTAAATATATGAAGTACTAACCTCTGTTTCATATGATTATAATCTCTAAGATACATAAATGTCATCATAATACCTTTACAATTTCTCTGGGATTTCAATTCATAGTAATCATTATATGACTATTGTATAACAGTGCAGTAGGAATTTTCATTATTTCAAAAAATGACACCCTTATAATGACACTGGCAAGAAAATGGAAAGATCTTCAAAAGAAAATAAAATTACAATAGCCAGATAAATGTATTGCAAAGCTTATGCTATTTTATAGCACTTCATGAACCCCCAAAGTTAGAGCTATTGTGGCTTGTTGAGTCCTTTTTTCATCCATTCTTGAGCCCTAGCAATGAACCCCGTATGGAACTCCATTCTTAATTAGCTGAAAGGTGATGTCTTATTTCTTTTTGTGGACGTGGGCTTTCCCATAATTGTATTGAAAGATGACAGCATGTGGGAATGCATAGCTAGTACAAATAAAATTCTACCGTTAAGTTATTGAATTAAAGTCAAAGAATGAAACCCAGTGACAAGCTAGTACAAATAAAATTCTACCGTTAAGTTATTGAATTAAAGTCAAAGAATGAAACCCAGTGACAATGGTATGCACAATATAATAAAAATGTTTAGTTTTGGCTGGCACTCATGAGCTTAATGGTAAAGTTATTCCTTTTTCTTACTCTAGTTAAGTTTTCTTACTCATGAGCTATTCGTGACGTGCTCTCATATTTTCCTGGCAATAAATACAGATACCTGGCTACTTCAGTATGGGAGGCAAATACATGATGTATGGGAGGCAAATACATGATGTATGTACCAAGGCCATTTGCCCATTCTGAATCTGGACATCACTGAACTCTGAAGCTCTTGCAGTTTTAACTCATTATTAAAAATGTCAAGAAAAGGGTGGTAGGTCCCAACCAGAGAAGAAACCAACAAAGATAGGGGAAAGGAAATGATATTCAGTGGCTCTTCCCAAAGAGAAGAGAAGCCATGCAAAATAGCAAAGATACAGTTCCCTCTTCGGGTGAGAGAAACCCAATACAAGTTAACCAACAGAACAAAGACAAAAACTCCCCTCACTCCCCCTTCCACTTAATTACTCCCGTACAAGGCGAGCCATCGTCCATCACACCCTATCACGTCCCCCCTCTGCTTCGGAATCCATCAGTGCCCTTTTCCCCCACGTCGACGCGGACTACGGGCCATCACACATCGCTCCCATTTCCCCACGACCACTCCGAAGCCCCTCTGGCTCTCCATCCTTCGTCCGCGTGTGATCCGAGCCATCACGCGTCTCCGCCCCTCGTCTCGCGTTCGCTTCAATTGTACTTCTGCTCTTTGAACATGAAGGTCCTTTATCGGTTGAAGAAATCCGGATCCGACTGCTGACAATGAAAAACGGAGAAGATAGAGACAAATTATTAGAGCTTTACGAGATCCTTCACCTTCATCTGGCGAATGTCCGGCTGATAGATGCTGACAAAATCTATGAGGCATTCCTCTACAAGAAAAACAGAGCAGAAACAGATAATACAGATAATTACTGTTTCTGCTCTATTTTTCTTGTAGAGGAACGCCTCATAGATTTTGTCAGCATCTACCAGCCGGACATTCGCCAGATGAAGGTGAAGGATCTCGTAAAGCTCTAATAACTTGTCTCTGTCTTCTCCGTTTTCCATTGCCAGCAGCCGGACCCGGGTTTCTTCAACCGATGAAGGACCTTCAGAAGGAAGAGGGCAAAAACCCTTCTACCTTGTCACGCTTCCATCTTAGATCAGTTTTCTTAGCCTCAAATTCTTACCTGGTCAAATATCCATGCCCCTGGTTCATACCCACGATGCCTAAATCGGACAGATCCCTGCAAAATGTATATTTTTTTCAATTTATGCAGCTTTCCCATATGCTATAAGTGAACTATGCATATAAAATCAAGAGAACTATGACAAAAAAAAAGAGTTGGTCATCAGCTGTCATATCTATCACAATTCTGTAATAACAAGGAACATTGCATGAAGTCATCAACTTACTCATTTGGCTTAAGAACAGCAACAGCACCACCAGGCAATGCATAGGAACCATCAGGAGTTGCCATTAACATTGATTTAGGAATGCCAGTTGGGGGTCTCACCCTTTTAACATCATAACTTGGATCACCATTTGTGGGGCAGTGCTGGATAAAATTACCTGAATAAAATTAAAAAAAACTCTTAACATACATTAACTGGCGCTCGCAAATGCTGAAAACAATTAATTACAATGACCTCATTAGTCAACATATTATAAACGTACCTGGCACTTTGCATCTATGACAAACATAGCCTGCTGGAGGTGTCCTTCGCTCCAGCCCACCTCGGCCTTAATTTAATGAGAAAAATGAAAATGTCAGTATCCAGGAAAATGGGAAGATAAAATAAAGTGATACATGCAACATATATCATAAAACTAAGAATTTGACTGCTCTTGCAACAAAAAGTCTACAAAAGAATGGATAGCAAATGTTTTAATCCTAAAATGCATTTGTGGAATCCCTATCATCACAAACATATACAGGAACCAAGAGAGTATATGCTACTTTTAGAGGAATATACATATATAAAGATGCAATTAACCAAATCCTAGTTCAATTTAAAAAGTTAATGTTATTGTGAGGCTCTGAGTGTAAGACAGTCAAAGAAGGAAAATGACACAAGAATAAAAAGCTATACAAAGACGGGAAAAGAGACAAGCATGAAGAGTTCTACAAGTGTTCAAGGGCTTACCAAAACCACGACCAGCCATCATCCTCCCACCCATTCCCCTACCAAAGCCTCTTCCAGCACCATAACCTTCTTGTGTTTGACTGCAAAGTTACATTTGACCCAGTGAAAAACATTATGTTATAAATGATTCCTCATTGGTAAACAAAATGTGACTGCTATTGCTACTCCATTCTCTCGAACTTCTCTAAACTTTTTAATTTCTAAAAAATAAAACCACTGAAATATAAGAAATATCAATGATCCAATTAAATGTCTCACTGATTCCAGTCAAGGGCAGGTGTGTCAATTAAAGCCTTAATCTTGCTATCCTCATCAACCTTATTTGCAGGAGAAACATCTACCACTGAACTGCTTGACTGAGCAGGAAGGACTTCTGGAATAGCATACAAATCATTACCAAACTCATCCCATTCAGATTCTTCAGGCTGCAAAATGTGATTGAATGTGTATTATCAATATCCTTGCCATCAATCAAAGATGAGAACGGTCAGGAAAGATACACCCATTATCCACTCAAGAATTAAGATAATGGTGGCTGGCACCAATTCAGAATGAAAAAAAAAAAATTTAAGCACCTAGAGAATCATATTCAAAAATTATTAGTCTTACATATTTCATGGTAGATGGGTCGCCAACCAAAGTGTTACTTGCTGGTGGAAGATCTTCTATCTTATCCTCTACAACTTTTGTCCTGCAGATGGAATGCAAACTTTCAAAATCAAAATCCAGTCAGGAAAGTCATCAACATTGTCTCAATTTTATCTTACAAAATTTGATCCTAATAAAGTTTCAAAATATTTCAGTAACACTACATCCCTCCCACATAACCAAATCTAAAAATCATTAGCAAAAGCATAATGTAAATGCAAATAGAAGAGCTCATCAAATGCTCAAGATTCAGAGTGTGAGATAGTACTCATCTCGTTCTGTAACAATAGGCTTCCATGGCCGTCCTGGGATGCGACAAATCAATACTGATGTATTTTTGGGTATCATAGCAGCTTCGTCTGCATATTCTGAAATCGAAAATGGAAGAACACAGAGTCCATAAAAATTCAAAGTGAGATTAGAGCAACCCACAGTGCTCCCAGCAAAGTAACTCAACAGACACACTATCAATCGAACAGTAGCCACAATCTCACCCCAACTCCATTACCCCTTATCTCTTAATTTTTCAAGCACAATTATCTAAAAATACTCCAATCAATCCCTTTTTTTATTAGTTTTTAGTCTAATGACAATTAATTCTGAATGAACTGAACTATCCTCCTACAAGTAAACTGCATGAATAAACCAATCAAGAGAACCTAATCTAGAAGAAGAACCAACCTTCATTAGTCTGCGCATTGGAGACCATGAGGTCAAAATCGGTACCCCTTCCCAAATGCTTGGATTCAAAAATTCGTTCTTTCAAATTGGCAACAGATATGAATTGACCCTCAATTAGAATAGATTCGTAATCTTTTGCACTTTTAAACTTATAATACACAGCCATTATTTTTTTCCCTTTCCGGCCTTCCTCTGATCTAATTGCAGACCAGCTCGACCACAATGAACAAATTGCCCGGAAAAAAGCAGCAAACTGAATTTAAAAGGCCGAAAATTAAAAAGCAGGCCTGATATTAAGGCCTGATACAAGCAATCCTTGATGTCGATAACGCTCAATTATCCCATCAAGAAACAATCTTTCCGAAAGGGAAAAGAGGAAGAGCTCGAGATGGGTTCTCCGCCGACCCCTTTACATTCCGAACGAATAGAACAGCGATCCCAACAGCAAAGAGCCACGATCCGCAGATAAATCCCCAAGATCGCCGAACGCCCCCGGCCGCTACAAGAGGAGAGAGGCTTCCGTGAAAAGAAAAACCCCTTCGATCAAAGGGATTCAGCCGGAGGAGGAGAGATTGGATCCGAGCTCACTAGACCGTTATCGCCAGAGCAGAATCGCCCGAAGCCGCGGCGCATCCGAGGATCCCCCGAACAACCACTCCAATCGGGAAAATCGAGAAGAGAACGAAGAAACGACGGCTTCTACGATCGAGAGAACTCCAAATCGAACAGCAGAGGGACCTGGATGGATCAACCGAGGAAAGATCCGTAGAGAACTCAAAGCGATGGACAGATTTAAGGGGTGGAATCGGATCCTCCCCGATCCTCCCCCTCTATTTCTCCAGCGCTCGGAGATGAAGAGGTGGGGAGCGGAAAGAGGGAATCCGGTTTCCTTTATAGAGCATCCCGGTGGCAGGCTTACCTTAATTTTTCACCAAAAAAAAAATCCTTACTTTACCAAAGAGGTGGAGCCCAGAGCAAAACGGTAGATGCAGGCCACTGGAATGGAGATGCAGGCCTCCTTGTCCTTTTCCATTTGGGCTGGGTCTTGCAGGAGTTTAGATGGGACTCTGAGATGATTAGGGTTTCAACTTTAGATTAGAAGAAGGAATAGAGGACTCATGTTGTCACTTGGTTTGGCAATCCATTATGTTCTATTGGATTGTAAGTATTTGTAGTTGTGTTATTGAATTGCATTAGGTTGTAAAGCCAATGACTATTATCTGCGACACCAAGTTTGGCAAAAAGTTGTGAACATCAAGGTCATGTATATTGGCATGACAACATTGCATGCTTTGGTATTGCAAGAGTACTAGTTTCATGCAAGTCAAAAGTGTTGGATTCAAGGTCCGCCGTACCGGTACCGGTCGGCGTACCGGTGGCGGTACGGGCCGGTACCGACCGGTACGGGCTCCGTACCGGCCGGTTCGCACAAGAAATCCGGTACCGGTCTAGGACCAGACCGATACGGGCCGGTACGACATTCCATGGTTGGATTAGTAAAGCACGACATCGGATTATTGTAATGACTTGGTGGGTGAATGAGGCATTTCCCATACATAAAATAATTGCTCTTTTGATGCTTTCTAAGATCCATGCACACCGAGTCATATGAATTATGCATGTTGTGCATGACTAAATGTGGATGGCACAACAACAAAAACAAATGAATTATACATGTTTCTCAACATGCTTTGCTATGT
This sequence comes from Phoenix dactylifera, assembly GCF_009389715.1. Classification (NCBI taxonomy): domain Eukaryota; kingdom Viridiplantae; phylum Streptophyta; class Magnoliopsida; order Arecales; family Arecaceae; genus Phoenix; species Phoenix dactylifera. Next base: position 120,276 of record NW_024068168.1, read on the forward strand.
ATTATAAAAACTTACCACAAAAGCATGTTGCCTCACACCATCACAACCCCCCCCCCCCAACCAACAAAAAAACGAAGAAGAAATCTCCTTCACCATTTTAAACTCGAAAAATAGTTTATCGAGCCTCAAATGTATGCTTGGGCTTGGGTTGATCAACTTGGATTATAAGGCAAAACATAATGCATATTTAGATAGAGCCCCACATGTAGTGAATTTGCTGACCACTTATTATGTCTACAGAGCTCATCTTTATCAAGTCATTCCACTCATAAAAAAAATTCAAAATTTAGAATCCTTCTTTATTGGTAGGTTTAGTTCAATTGGTTAGATATTGTAATCAAAAGTATGAGTTCATTATTTTATTGAGTCTAAACAATTTTGTCTAATGATGACTTGTACATAAAACAAGCCTATTTTAGCTTGAAGCAAGACATGTCAGAACTATTATAACTAATGAATGCTTTGAAGAATGAACATTTATAAAGAATCAATGGAACTGTAGACCATGATGATAGAGATGGAAGAAGAAGAAGAAGAATTGTAGATTGAGTGTTTGTCTACTCTCCTTTTGAAAGGATCAAGATCTTTTATTTTACCAACTCAAAGTCGATAATGGACATTCTAAATTAAGAATACATAACATTGATCATGATATACATTAAGAAACCAAAAATCATGTTTCTTTGAAACCTCCTAACCATTCATCAAATAGCAGAACCATCAACAGTTATAATAGTATTAATGTAGCAATGATATATGTAATAACTTATCTAAGCGGCTTATAACCAAAGTCTATACTCATTATTATATTTTACTAGTGGCTTCATCAACAATGACAAATTCTTGATCGAATTATAAACCTAGATTTGAGTTTGCTTTAGCACATTCAATTGTCTCCAATAATTATGAAAAAGATTTAGTAGCCCAATCCAAACATAAAAATTCAAATTACTAGTGTTTTCCACAAATATGAATGCTCTATAACCTTAAAAATAAAATAAAATAAAATCTATTAATAGAAATATACCTATTTATAGTATCCAAAAATGCCAATTACCTATATAATCCACATATAGATTCAACCAAGAAGTACACTCCTTTTTGAAAATCTTTCTTAGTTCACTTTAGTACTATGAAAGATCCACATACAAATTCCATTTTAATACTATGAAACTCTTTCTTAGGCGATAAACTAGAATACATGATCTACATATAGTTTCATTAGAGGTTATTGCCTCACAACTTCTTGCTAATAAATCCAAAATTTGCAACCAAACAATTAATAATAGAACAAGAACGTTATCATGGTTTGCACCCGCATCAAGTTTGGGATTCCAAATCACTTAAATGACGATTGAATAAGTACATATGGCATAATTAACCTACTAATGTAACACTATAATCCATAGCCAAAACCTCTTGCACTCATCTTAGGTCAACCCACTTATTGAAATTAGAAACATATATCATCTAGCCCTTCAGTACTCATCGTTTGCCAAAACCCATGCATAAATGTTAACACAATACCTAGCGATCTTAAACCTAGGCTCTGAATCTATTCTGTTACTTTTGTCATATCCCTAGTGATCATAACCTTAAGCTCTAATACAACTTTTGTCACAGTCCCTAGTGATCTTAAATCTATGCTCTGACACCACTTCTATCATGCTCCAAACCTATCATCCAGGTCGACCACATGACACAACTTGCATACTCTTGCACTCATCTTAGGTCAACCCACTTATCGAAATTAGAAACATATATCATCTAGCCCTTCAGTACTCATCGTTTGCCAAACCCCATGCATAAATGTTATCACAATACCTAGCGATCTTAAACCTAGGCTCTGAATCTATTCTGTTACTTTTGTCATATCCCTAGTGATCATAACCTTAAGCTCTAATACAACTTTTGTCACAGTCCCTAGTGATCTTAAATCTATGCTCTGACACCACTTCTATCATGCTCCAAACCTATCATCCAGGTCGACCACATGACACAACTTGCATACTCCTTAGGACAAGGCTCTTCAGAACATGTAAAGCTTGAAGATTCATTGCAACCTCAATCTTAGTAAATAATAATGATCTCGATTCATAACAAGTAATAAACTTGTACAATTTCAAAATTCAATCATCTAACTGGTATCAACCTATTTATCATTTCACCATGATCCTAACCATAACCAAGTACTAAGAATTCTGCAGCTCTAAAAAGAAAAGAAAAAAGTTAGTGTGAGCTTTACAGCCTAGTAAGATTCTCTGCCCATCTGTACCAATATAATATTATAATTTGAGAATAGTAATAAACGATATCAAAATGAAAACATAAATTATGGTACCTCTTTTCAAACATTCAGTATCACTCAATTAAACTGACAAATATCTGCATAAACATACATCAAATATTTGGCTTATCAGGATATATATATTACAAATACCAACAACCAAAACATTTTATTTAGCATTGGTTTCATATGTCTTATCATCCATTTCTTATTATCTCAATTCTAGGTTCTATAATAATTTACTTTTCAGCTTTGGACTAACCAAGATCATGTCTGAGTCCATGACTGATAAACAAAGTTTTTATGCATAAGCTCGTGGAGGCTACCCCACGTATAAGCTTGTGGAAGCTGTTCTACGTATTGGTTTCATATGTCTTATCATCCATTTCTTATTATCTCAATTCTAGGTTCTATAATAATTTACTTTTCAGCTTTGGACTAACCAAGATCATGTCTGAGTCCATGACTGATAAACAAAGTTTTTATGCATAAGCTCGTGGAGGCTACCCCACGTATAAGCTTGTGGAAGCTGTTCTACGTATAAGCTTATGGAGGCCATCTCATGCATAAGCTCATTGAGGCCGTCCCACACATAACCCCGTGAAGGCTATCCACATGACGAGTTAGTCCAAACCGCTTCTTATCTATCTGATTTTATATGTTATTCTTGTCAAATCAACTCTAATTAAATAATGTATTTCTCATAATTTCAAAATAATATGAATTAGAATTTATATAGTTATAACTTCAATAGCTGATATCCATATATAATAACACATAAATATGTTCATATCTGAAAATCAAATAAAACATATCTCATACAAAACTAAATCTATTGATGCAAATCTCACGATATAAACCCAGCGATACAAACCAATCAATCAGTATAAATCCAACCCATCCTTGACCAAACATTAGTATAAGAAATAAATCAATCATTGTTAGTTTCCTATTTCGGAGCTCTAATATCTAAATTACTCTTAAATCTAATTTTTCTTTCCTACCTAATTTGAGATTAAATAAATAAATAAGAAATTAGGGTTCTACCTTGATTGAAGAACTAGAGTATAAAATTCTTTTGTTCTTCTTCTTGTTTGAATGACTGCACCCCCATACACCAAGGCTGACCATAAAGTAGATATGCATATGAAGAAAAATGAGGCCGGTCGGGTGGCGGTGGCGAGTAGTCAGATTCGGTCAGCATAATGTATCAAGAAATCGGTCTCTGATCAAAGCAAATGTAACATGTCATATTTTTAGATAACCGACGAAGGTCGGAGTGGAGGAAAGACATGGCCAGTTAGGTAGTAACATCAGACGGCGCCGGTTGATCTGATCTAGGTAATCTCACTAGTCCAATTATAAACCTAGAGTCAGACTATAGTATAGATAGCTCAAGAAAGATTAATGATGATGAAATTAAACTGTGCTTGGCAAGTGCTGCGGTGGGGGCTGCCATGCTGCATAGCTACTCAAGGCAATCACAACAATGGTGCTCTAAGACCGTCTACGAGGTTGACCAAAGAACATGGAGAGGAACAAAAGAGGGAGAAGGCTTCTCTACTGGATCCGCTTAGAAGCAAACAAAAGAGAGAGGAAGACAAGAGAGAAAGGAAGAGATAGAAAAGAGAAAGAAAAGTGGAAACTCTTTCCTTCTTTCTCAAAATAGGGAGGTTAGAGGTTGATCTAGATGGAGGCGACACTGGCGATCGGCTGCATCATCGTTGGCCTAATGTCTGGCCACTGGTGACAACCACAACAACATCAACGACTGTGTTGGTCAGCAGTGAATGAAGTCTAAATAGGGAAGGTTTGGTATCTTGAACTAGGGTGGAGGAGAGCCGGCATCAGTGGCAACTAGCCCCTGCCACAGGCTCAGCCTCCAGTGAGGCTGCGATGGCGGCAGAGACAGCGGTAATGACAAGGTGGAAGAAAGAGAATAGAAAAATAATACAATGGTCAGCCTAAAACATGAACCAGAGCCTCACTCAGCTCGAATCACTCGCCTATTCTTCCTTACAGAAAAAAAGAAATCTCATTCGTACTCATAACTCAAGTTGGGTAATTCTGACAGAGTTCGAAGGGAAACCCTTAGACATTTATTGAGCCGTCTCTAACCTCTTTTGTTTGTCTCATCTCGAATCTATTTTTATTCCTCATTCTGATTCAATTGTTGAGACAATTGAAAATAGTGTTTACTTGTTCCGGAATCCTTTATCTTTGCTTTGTGAAATCATTGGGTTTAGACATTACTTCGGTGATCCTTACTCCTTTTGAGCGGTCGAAGTTCCACCATGCGGGTCAAGGAGAGTCCCATGAAGACTTGGCCGAAGGTCCGACTGGCCATCATAAAAAATATCAAAGTAAGAAGGGGTAGATCACAAAAATAGGGGATTTGCTCCCATTTCCAAGTTCGATGATCTCACGATGAGATCTCGGCTGGCAACGATGGCTCGATGAAAGATGAGGTCAGGAGAGGTAGGGGTGTGGTAGCACAACTCCGGCGAGGCCCTGAGAAGAATGACAGCGAGGAAAAATGATGGTTGAGCGAGAGCGAATCTTTTTTTTTCTTCTTTCTGACAACGACGAACCACTGACCCCTCGGCTTATAGGCAATGGAGGCTCCCCCCTACTTTTTTTGTTGGACCTATTTTAGCAATGGGCCCGGCCTTACACTATATCTTTTTTATTGAATATTATTTTAAAATTTTCTACCAGGTATACTTTACAAATAGGAATTTATTTTTGTATGTCAGAGAGACTAATGTAATTAAGATGCCTCACAATCCACCCAACTAAAATTATTGGCCACTTGTACTTACATTAAAAAGTAATAGGAAATATTCTTAGCAGGATAAATGATTTAGTTAAACAAGAGATTACCAATCATCTCGTAGTGATTTCTCGATGCGGAAAAAAAAACACACATTATCTACTTTTGCCCACATTAGTTTGATTATGTAGTGCTTCACAACATATATATACAGCCAGGTGCCTGCCCGTTCTTTGGACTGCAAGATTTTGCTTTTAGTGAGCCCACATTTAAAGATGATTCCTATATGCAGATTCTCAGGAAGAATTATTCGATCCCATTTACAGAAACATTTTCTTCTTTTAACAGCCCTGGAAGGACTGATGCATAAGTGTACCATTTAACAGGGACTGAATTAAAATAATTCCTTCTTCTAACATCCCTAAAAGGACTATCTGCACAAATAAAATGTTTCAGAGGGGCTTAACTAAAAGTTCCCCTTTTATTGGCCAAACGAATTCAGGTTTCGGGTCGAAACCCAAAAACCCAAACCCGTTATGCCCCTTTTTTTTAAATGCAGACGGGTTAACGATTACGAGTTCGGGTCGAAACCCAAAACCCGGACCCGTTATGCCATAAATTAGTTTTTTTTTAAAAAAAGAACCGAAGACGGGTCGGGAGCCCGACCCATCTTCCTCCTCTTTCAGCGGCGGGTTAGGGTTCCGCCGAACCCAGCCCGCCTGCCTCCGATCTCCGGGCAGCGAGCACCTGCCTCCGGTGGACTCGCCGCCCGATGGCGAGCCCTCCGGCGATCGCACGCCACCAGGGGCAACGCCGGCGGGCTGAGATTTCGCCGAACCCAGCCCGTCGGCCCTTAGGAGCGGCGATCGGCGTTCATGTCGTCTGCTGCCGGATGCAACGCCGCCCGACGCCCGACAGCAATCATCCACAGAAATCCGCCGCCCGACAGCAATCATCCTGTAAGTTTTTTTTTATAATCTACGAAGTGTGTGATGGAGGCCATGGCCAGTAGCTACGTCGGATCCTTTGATGGCTCTTGGCGCCATATGCCGGCCAGATCCGACATTGGGATGGGATGAAAGCCATGGCCGAGAGACGATGCCGGATCCCGTGTCGGTTCTCAATGCCATATGCCGGCCAGATCCGGCATTGTGATGGTCCAACCCTGTGATGGCCGGCCAAGCCATTGCCTTGTCCCTGCTGTCGTGGAGGACTGTCCATGGCTTGATGGACTATCAAATAATAGGCCTTTTACCATGATCTAGTTCTACCCTTTTACTATGATCTAGTTCTAGAATGAATCTGGCTCTGATACCACATGTAAACATGTGTAAATAGGATCATAAACAGAACTATGAAGGGTAGCATACCTGGATCCATGGATTTGCTGAACGATCAACATTTGTTTAAACACCCGATGATGGAGACCGATTTTGTGTTCTCGTTATAGGCAGAGGGTGAGACCCCTTTGTATATCCTACCATCAAGGATATTATGCTTCCACTTCTCTAGAAGTCAGTTACGATAATCGTTGTGGTCATATGGGTCAAAACTAACAGTAATTATCAGTCTAGTTTGATCTAGGTTGCCCTAAACCCTATGTGGTGGTCGTGGTTCTTGCTCGGCTTCCGCTATAATTAGCGGTTCATGTGGTGGTGGTGGTACTAGTTCTTTTATGACTGCTACTATATATTATTAGAACAGAGGTGTTTTTTTGTGCTTTGTTATTTTTATTAGAGTAAAAAAGCAAATTTCATAGCTTATCAACATGAGAGGTTATCGGAAAACTTCTTAATGAGCACGATAAACGATATAGTTAAACAAGAGATTACCAATAATCTTGTAGTAATTTCTCGAAGAAAACACACAATATATATCTACTTTTGCCCACAAATGGGAAAAAAGAAAGATCACTCCCTATATTGATTTGAGTATGTGGTGCTTCACAACATATACAGATGCCGGTCCGTTCTTCGGACTGCAAGATTTTCCTTTTATGTACAGATGATTCTTATATGCAGGTTCTCAAGAACAATGTTTCGATCCCATCGGACAGCCTCCTGTCAACAGCGCAGAGGGATATTGGTGCTTCACACGTCTCTTTTATTATAGAAAAGGAAAGCCGATACGGAAAGTGCCGGTGGGCAAAGGCAGCTGGAATCTGCGCCTCACAGAGTCCATGAAGAAAGGAGATGGACAAAAATGGTGCAAGCAAAAATTGAAGTATGACAAGAATGAAGTTGACACACTCAAGTTCAAGATGACACAATATTCGCTTGGAGGAAAAGATGATAAGGTGAGAACTAAGAAAAGCTCAGAGGGAAGTTTAGCTCTCGACCATTTTCTGCTTTTTCTGGTAAAATCTTTAAGTTTGGCTTGAAAGTAATTGCCAGTTTGCCCAGACTTACTCATTGATCCCAAGTGACGCATCTAATAAGATTGATGGTCTCTCTTGCCATCGCTATTGCAGCCCAACTATGCTATCTGTCAGATTTCTCGGATCACTAACACGGCGGCTGGATTTCAGGGCGCCGCAGGGGACTCTCGTCCTCCAGGCACAGGTTAGAGAGATCTCCCCCAAAACGACATTGTACCACCAGGTATAGGGAGAAAAAAAAATAGATTGGTCAAGATTTTTAATTTGATAAGTAAAATACCACATGCATGCAAGTAAGAGAGAAAATTTAATATTACCTAGAAATAACAGTCACTTGAGCAAGATATATTCCACTCGAGAATAAATCAAAATGCTTGCATTCTATGTGCCTTACTTTTTTCCAATTCATGCATCTGAATTTTCTTTTCCAGTTCGTTGTTGCTATAAGCAAGCTAATTTGTTTCATTAATTGTGCGGCATACTATGGAACACATGTTTCATGCATACAAAAAGTTCTCGTAATGTGAGCATTTTCTGTGACTTGTGAAAATTAGTGGAATAAATGGACGTTTAGGTGATGACTTGTTTTTTAATAAGCGTGGTTCGATGATGAGTTGCCAGGCCCGCATCTCATACACCCGGTGAACTTTGTGAGCTTGCACTAAAAGGCACCCCCAAAAATTTTTCTTTAATTAATTATGTTTTAAGTTTTAGGAGGATCGCTAGTTTCATGATTTGTCGCTCCTTTGATTAATATGTTTCTAATTATTGAGATGCTTGGATGTTTGAAATATTTTTAGTTGCCATTTTCAAAACTTGAAAGAGAGTTGGCTGCTTGGGTACTCACTTGAAGGGGAGATGGTGGGATGGGACTTTTATTAATTAGATGGAGTGAATTTCCCATAATGCCCCTACTTTCTCTCACAGAGAGGTTCCTTTCTAGACAAATTCTTTCCTTTACCTTGACCATGAAGTGCCATGGGATAACCTTTTCCTACTCTTCTCTTGCTTGACATGGTAAACAGTACTGCCAAGCATTATCTCAGTTATTTAATCAGTTTTATGGGCCCTTCCATCAAGAGAGAAGACTCGTAGCCAGCTCCTGTTCCCGTTTTATATGGGGGCTTTGCTTCCTTCTGGTCAGCCTCCTGGAGCCCTTCCATTGGCCCGAGGCCTTAAGCGACTGCCTCGGTCGCCTAGGGCTCGGGCCGGCCCTGGTGCAAAGAAAGAGATACAAAGACTATAGGATAAATTTAATTTTAACTAATTTATACTTTTAAATATTATTTTTAAATTTATGTATTAAAAATATAAAATGTTATATACATATTTCTCAACAAACTTCCTAATAAACTATATATATATATCTTAATATCTTTTTGTATGCATGAAACATGTGTTCCATAGTATGCCGCACAATTAATGAAACAAATTAGCTTGCTTATAGCAACAACGAACTGGAAAAGAAAATTCAGATGCATGAATTGGAAAAAAGTAAGGCACATAGAATGCAAGCATTTTGATTTATTCTCGAGTGGAATATATCTTGCTCAAGTGACTGTTATTTCTAGGTAATATTAAATTTTCTCTCTTACTTGCATGCATGTGGTACTTTACTTATCAAATTAAAAACCTTGACCAATCTATTTTTTTTTCTCCCTATACCTGGTGGTACAACGTCGTTTTGGGGGAGATCTCTCTAACCTGTGCCTGGAGGACGAGAGTCCCCTGCGGCGTCCTGAAATCCAGCCGCCATGTTAGTGATCCGAGAAATCTGACAGATAGCATAGTTGGGCTGCAATAGCGATGGCAAGAGAGACCATCAATCTTATTAGATGCGTCACTTGGGATCAATGAGTAAGTCTGGGCAAACTGGCAATTACTTTCAAGCCAAACTTAAAGATTTTACCAGAAAAAGCAGAAAATGGTCGAGAGCTAAACTTCCCTCTGAGCTTTTCTTATTTCTCACCTTATCATCTTTTTCTCCAAGCGAATATTGTGTTATCTTGAACTTGAGTGTGTCAACTTCATTATTGTCATACTTCAATTTTCGCTTGCACCATTTTTTTCCATCTCCTTTCTTCATGGAATCTGTGAGGCGCAGATTCCAGCTGCCTTTGCCCACCGGCACTTTCCGTATCGGCTTTCCTTTTCTATAATAAAAGAGACGTGTGAAGCACCAATATCCCTCTGCGCTGTTGACAGGAGGTTGTCCGATGGGATCGAAACATTGTTCTTGAGAACCTGCATATAAGAATCATCTGTACATAAAAGGAAAATCTTGCAGTCCGAAGAACGGACCGGCATCTGTATATGTTGTGAAGCACCACATACTCAAATCAATATAGGGAGTGATCTTTCTTTTTTCCCATTTGTGGGCAAAAGTAGATATATATTGTGTGTTTTCTTCGAGAAATTACTACAAGATTATTGGTAATCTTTTGTTTAACTATATCGTTTATCGTGCTCATTAAGAAGTTTTTCGATAACCTCTCATGTTGATAAGCTATGAAATTTGCTTTTTTACTCTAATAAAAATAACAAAGCACAAAAAAACACCTCTGTTCTAATAATATATAGTAGCAGTCATAAAAGAACCAGTACCACCACCACCACATGAACCGCTAATTATAGCGGAAGCCGAGCAAGAACCACGACCACCACATAGGGTTTAGGGCAACCTAGATCAAACTAGACTGATAATTACTGTTAGTTTTGACCCATATGACCACAACGATTATCGTAACTGACTTCTAGAGAAGTGGAAGCATAATATCCTTGATGGTAGGATATACAAAGGGGTCTCACCCTCTGCCTATAACGAGAACACAAAATTGGTCTCCATCACCGGGTGTTTAAACAGGGGTCATGAGGGAGAAAAGAACCGTTGATCGTTCAGCAAATCCATGGATCCAGGTACGCTACCCTTCATGGTTCTATTTATGATCCTATTTACACATGTTTATATGTGGTATCAGAGCCAGATTCATTCTAGAACTAGATCATAGTAAAAGGGTAGAACTAGATCACGGTAAAAGGCCTATTATTTGATAGTCCATCAAGCCATGGACAGTCCTCCACGACAGCAGGGACAAGGCAATGGTTGCTTGGCCGGCCATCACAGGGTTGGACCATCACAATGCCGGATCTGGCCGGCATATGGCACTGAGAGCCGACACGGGTCCGGCATCGACTCTCGGCCATGGCTTTCATCCCATCCCAATGTCGGATCTGGCCGGCATATGGCGCCAAGAGCCATCAAAGGATCCGGCGTAGCTGCTGGCCATGGCCGCCATCACACACTTCGTAGATTATAAAAAAAAACTTACAGGATGATCGCTGTCGGGCGGCGGATTTCTGCCCGAGTAGTCGCCGTCGGGCGGCATTGCATCCGGCAGCAAACGACATGAACGCGCTCGCCGGCAGAATCTCAGCCCGCCGGCGTTGCCCCTGGTGGCGTGCGATCGCCGGAGGGCTCGCCATCTGGCGGCGAGTCCACCGGAGGCAGGTGCTCGCCGCCCGGAGATCGGAGGCAGGCGGGCTGGGTCGGAAGACGGGTCGGGGGCCCGACCCGTCTTCGGTTCTTTTTTTTAAAAAAAACTAATTTATGGCATAACGGATCCGGATTTTGGGTTTCGACCCGAACCCATAATCGTTAACCCGTCTGCATTTAAAAAAAAGGGGCATAATGGGTTTGGGTTTTTGGGTTTCGATCCGAAACCTGAATTCGTTTGGCCAATAAAAGGGGAACTTTTAGTTAAGCCCCTCTGAAACATTTTATTTGTGCAGATAGTCCTTTCAGGGATGTTAGAAGAAGAAATTATTTTAATTCAGTCCCTGTTAAATGGTACACTTATGCATCAGTCCTTCCAGGGCTGTTAAAAGAAGAAAATGTTTCTGTTAAGCCCTTGTGAAACGTTTTATTATGTTGACATCCTTCCTGTTGGAAATTGTATCCTAAATGTCAATCGTCAGCATGTTGATTGAATTTTATAAATGAATTGACAAATCAATAAAGTATTTATTGGCATTATTTATCATTTTACATCTTCAAATGAACTCTTATATAATGAATTCCTTAGGATTTATTAATGATAAACGAGGATTTATCTTTGAATCCTTAAACTAGTTCGCGACCAAATGATATGTTATAAGGACGACAACATTATCGAGATTAGGTCGTTGTGTGACATATACGTTGGTTGTCCTCTTAACCAAGAAGTGTGGAGACACTGGTATGCTACATAGGTGAAGTGTAGGAGTACATTTCACTGAACGTGACCAATTCCGGAACGCTCTACTGTTGAGAGATGTTCCGAGTGGATATGGGTATAAGTTTGGCCCTCTGACCTAAGACCGCAACCTGTAACTAGAAAGCAACTCACTGTACTTTGGTACCAGACTACCTAGATTTTTAATTCAGTGACGGAAGGTCACTGGGTGCAGTCAAGTACTTGCGTAGTCAGTTGTGAGTCAAGATGGAATTGACCCCTCCTGAAAAACAGGAGATAATGCCTTGTGATTAATTTAGCAAAACTTTGGCCAGGATAATTTCAGTGAGGAGTCACGGGATATCTAAAGTTAATCACATAATGGATGTACTAATTTTAGGGTTGACAGTGAGCTTTAAGTCATTCTGGCATTAGGAGTCAAAGGGATTGAATTATACAGTAACCATAGTCTAGGGTTTCAGAATATTTGCTTCACATATATTCGGCCTATCCGGACATCGGGTACCATTGCTAGATGGTTACATCGATTAGTATAGAAAGTCGTTCCTATACTACCGGCTTAGGTTCGAACCTATGAGGTCACACGCATACAAGATTTCTGATTGATCAAGAAGGCTGATGAATGATTAAGAATCATTCAGAGGTAATTTGGTAAATTCGATTGGCAAATTATCTTATAAAATAATTAAAGTAATTATCGGAGGATTATTTAATAATTAGATTGCTAATGAACTCAATTTGATTGAGTAATTGAGCTAAGGATGAGCCAAATTGAATTGGATTCAACTTTGGGCTCAATCAGGGTTTTTACCTTTTTGGATTAGGTTAGAACCAAAAAGGACTTAAGCTGATCAAATTAATTTTAAATTAATTTGCGATTGGGGATTGACCTAATTGGATTAGGTCCAACACAAAGTAATTAATTCAATTTGATTGAGTTTGGATGAGCCAAAAATTGAATTGGATTCAATTTGGGCTTAATTAGGATCTGACCTGATTAGATTGGGTTCAACCAAAATGCTTTGTTTTAATCCGGGTTTGATCAAATTTGATTAGGTGCAACCCAAGGGGATTAGGCTCAGATGATGTGGCAATTAGTGGTGACATGGAATTGGATTTCATGAATTTTAAATAAATCAAAATTATTGCATGGCGCATGGACCCATTGCTTGACACATGGCAACATTGTTTGTTGTTTGAATTTGAATTCAAATATTAAGCAATATATTAAATAATTTCATACATCAAATAACTTTCCAAGCTGGCGTGTGAACCTCTGAATCATTTAAATTCGAATTTCAAATGAAATATATGCAACAAGAGGAAGGAAAATTCTGCCGCATGGATTTCAAATTCCTCCCCTCTTGCGCATGTGTTTAAAATTTGAATTTAAATCAGATTTGGCTGATATCTGATTTGGGTTGTTCCTATTCCATTGCATGCGCCAACTAAAAGAGGTTTTCTGAAGATAATTTTTGAATTTTGAATGAAATTCGGAGGCCATTAAAATGGGTCAAACATGGGCGCCGGCAAAGCATCCATTGCAGCCTTCTTTCTTACACGCCTCCTTCCTCTTCTTCTCCATTTTAGTTAGGTTTTTCAGGATGGATATCTCGAAGATTCAAGATCAGATCTGAGTCCTCTACATTCCTTACAAATCTCATCTCCATCTGCTTCAAGACGATTGATCAAGAGTTGATTGAATCCCGGCGAGCAGATTTCAGCCTTCAAGTGTTCTACAGCTGCTAGCACTGTTGCAAAAGAAGATCATTCAGGACTTTGCATGTACTTCTCGTAGAGGCTATTTGTGTGCGTGGCTGCAAAGTCAAGGATCAGATCCTCAACTTTCATCTATCATAAAAGGTATTAATTTAGTATTAATCATTTATTATGGTGTCAAGATTTAGGTCCGATTCCTCGAGGTTTTACCCTCTTTTGGGGCTCCTCACGGAGACATCTCCAGAATCCATTCGTTGGATATTCGGAGATTAATTGGAATAGGGTTCTTAAGTTTCAGATCTGATAGCTAATCATGCATAAAAGTTTTAGCATAATTGTTTCAATGATTCCGGCATAATCCTATGTTTTCTTAATGTGCTGATTTCTAGATTTGATCTTGTAAGCATGCATGAATTAAATTGTTTGATTCATTTTTCCGCTGCATTTTTGAAACTTAAAAAGAACTACGTGTGGCTTGATCCTCCTTATGAAGGGGTACGTAGGCAACTCGATCAGGTTCAGCCATGGTTTTTCAAAAAAAAAAATTCAGCATGCTTTACCGAAGAACCTAGGATCCACTTTCACTTCCATAGCTATAAAAATCAAAATTATTTTGATTTAGTCCTTGTAAAACATATTATTTATGCAGAGATCCTCAAAATATTTTAAATTAGTCCCTGTAGAATATATTATTTATGCATAGGTCCTTGTAGGGTGATGTGATAAAATTTTCTGTCATTTATTCTATATTTTTGTATACTTGATAGCATGATATGACACATATACTGATTGTGTAGATTAGTAAAATATTAGATACAAGTTTTATTTTAATTTGTCATATTATGAATTGTCAATTATGTGCAATGTCATTATTTTAATTTGATGTCTATATTATGAAATAGTTTGGTAGTTGCCAAAGTAAACCAACTAGAATGTTTAATAGACATCAAGTCATCAAATACTCTAATCCCAGGTATTAAGATAGTGACTTTGCAAATTATGACTTACTGTTTTCAATCATGAGATATTATGGATTGGCCCAAAGGTGCATCACTTTCAAATGATTGATTTGCTGAGTTAGGATAATTAATGAGTATCCTTGATTTAATAGGTATTGGATGCTCAAAGACAACAAACCTATTTGAATTTTGGACCTATATCATTAATTATTCCTAGGTGTATTGGGAATCACCATAATAGTAATTTAGTGTTTCATAATTACTACCCAAAGGTGTATTATGGTAACACTGTTTATGTTATTCGTCATTATTGCTAACTCAAAGTGTTAATGTTGTAAGCATTTTTTTTATTGTCGATTTTCTTATTGCAGTATCTATTCCTGTTTCGCTTCATTCGCAAGCTTCATCTGTTACCATCTTTAATAGAACTAATTTCTCAAAGTGGAATGAACAATTTCAATTCCATCTAGGTGTTCTGGATCTTGATTTAGCACTTCGATTTGAGAAACCGACTGATATTACTGATTTGAGCAGCTCGGAAGAAAGGTCTTTTTATAAGACTTGAAAAAGATCGAACAGACTGAGCATTATGTTTATGCGGATGAGTATAGTGAACAATATCAAGTCAACGCTTTCTGAATGTGACAGTGCTTAAGTATTATTGAAAACTGTGGAAGAACGTTTTCGATCTGCTGATAAGTCTTTGGCTGGAACATTAATGGCTAAGCTTACCACCATGAAATTTGATGGTACTTGTGTGATGCATGAGTATATCCTTGAAATGATAAATATAGCTGCTAAGCTGAAGGCTCTTGGGATGGATGTGAATAAATCCTCTTTAGTTCAATTTATTTTGAACTCCTTGCCTCTTCAATTTGGATCATTTCAAATTCACTACAACACTATTAAGGATAAGTGGAATGTGAATGAATTGACCAGTATGCTTGTTCAAGAGGAGACAAGACTTAAGCAACAAGGACATCATTCTGTCAATCTTATAAGTCATGGAGCCAAGAAGAAATGGAAGAAGCCAAGAAAGGGCATGAAGAGACCACCATCCAAGGGTAAAGAGCCTCATCATGATACTGAGGTTCATAAGAAGAAAAAAACAAAGATAGATGTCATTTTTGCAAGAAATTGGGACACTATCAGAAGGACTGCCATAAACGCAAGGCATGGTTTGAAAAGAAAGGTGAGCCTTTGGCTTATGTATGTTTTGAATCAAACCTTACTGAAGTTCCTTCTAATACTTGGTGGTTTGACTCAGGTTCTAATGTTCATGTTTTCAATACGATGTAGGAATTTCTTACAACCCAGATGCAAGATCCAAATGAGAGTTTTATCGTTTTGGGGAATGGAGTTAGAGTTCCTGTAACAACTGTTGGAACCTACCGTTTGTTTTTAAACACTGGTTGTCATTCAGATTTGCTTTAGACTCTTTATGTTCCTTCTATTTCTAGAAATTTAATTTCTGTTTCTTAACTTGATGTTGAAGGATATTTCTTTAAAATTGGGAATGGTAGTTTGCGTCTTTTCAAAGACAATGTCTTTCTTGGTTCTGGTGTCTTATGTGATGGCTTATATAAAGTAAATCTTGATAATCACTTTGCTGAAACTCTTATAACCTTGCATCGTAATATTGGAATTAATCGAAACCTGATAAATGAAAGATCTTCTAACTTGAGGCATAAAAGATTGGGTCATATATCCAAAGAAAGGTTAGGGAGATTAGTAAAGGATGGGATTTTGTCAAACTTAGACTTTACTGATCTCGGTATGTGTGTGGACTGCATTAAGGAAAAGCATACCAAACACACAAAAAAAGTTGCCACAAGAAGTGAAGAACTTCTTGAAATTATCCATACAGATATTTGTGGGCCTTTTGACTCCCCATCATTTTGTACGCTATAGATGCTCTCTACTTTTCTAAGCAGATGTTCATCAGATTATTCTTTGAACTTTGTAATTTGATCATATTTATTAGTTTTCTTTTCTATGAGACCGATATGGCAACAAACTTCTATAACATTTAAAAAAATTACGCAAGGTCTCTAATTATCACAACGAAAACTTTATCAACGAAAACTCTATCAGGTGCATCCTTATTCCTGAGGTTCCAATCTCCATTGGCTGCAGCCCATTGACTCTGCTCTACTCGCCACCCTACCTCATTTTATGTATGTGAATAATGGGTGGAGCACTACTACTGAGAATCACTTCCTATCTACATATATATAATGAGTGTAATTGAAGCAACTTCATGCGGCTAGCACAAACATTGAAGCCAAGAATTGCTCTCCTTTCTCCCTAACTCTCTCAGTGTGCCTCCTGTACCAGCTCCCCCCAACAAAAAAAAAATCACACACCCTTGAAAATACAGATTATTGCATATTTATTTTTATTTCTATTTACATATATAACCCTTAAACTATTTTGCTTTTATGACGGTACCTTCTAGTTAAATTTTTTTTGTTGATGGTACCGATAAATAATTATTTTCAGTATAAAATGGATTTAATTTTCCTTCTTGCATTCAGATTCTTGAAAACAATACGCAAAAATAATACCTCCTTACAATGTAATTGAATGTTAAAAATTTTACAGATCTTAATGTAAAAAAATAATATTGGCATTTTACGCTTAAAATGAAAGTTTTTATATCAACACCCTTGATTAAAAATCTCGCAGAATGGATATTATTGTAAAGACAGAATAATTTTCAAGTATGTACGCAAATAGAATTTTTCAGAAGGTAAATATACTATATATTTACAAGAATATATATGCAAAAGACCCAAAAGAAAGAAAAATAAATGCTTTATTTGATCTCTTTAAGGATTAGATCAGATTAATTAGGGCTGGGCTGGGTTGAACCTGGCCCGACTTGGCGGATGCACAACTCTAGCAATCACCAAGTTTATGACAAGGTTATCACACAGATCCCACACAGAGAAGTGGACCAACATGGCAAAGATATAAACCGACATGCGTTAGCTAGGAGTACTTCCAGCAGTTAGCATCAGACTAAATAAATCATAAATAAAAACATATAACACTAGCCTCTAGGCATAGCTATGTTATCCAAAGCAACCCCCAGTTGCACCATATTCGAGCAGCCACTTTCCTTTAAGCTTCTA
Organism: Phoenix dactylifera; assembly: GCF_009389715.1. Classification (NCBI taxonomy): domain Eukaryota; kingdom Viridiplantae; phylum Streptophyta; class Magnoliopsida; order Arecales; family Arecaceae; genus Phoenix; species Phoenix dactylifera. The sequence continues at coordinate 137,760 of NW_024068168.1, forward strand.
AGAAGACTGCTGAATCAATGTTAATAGATTTAGTGGCTAGCTGCTCTAATGCATGGACAAAGTTAAAGATAAAAAAAGAAATGTGCAATTGAGCAGGCAATGAAACCCTAACAGTATAATTATTTGATGAGAAATATTGAAAAACTCAAAGCTTACCCCTATATAACTATGGAAAAAAGAAAAGAGTTGGTCTTAGCAAGGATGAGTGCTCAATTTACTATTTTAACAGGTATGAGTGCTCTATAAGTTAAATTGGGGGGCCAGTTTAGTAGAATGAGGCTTTACCAGTCAAAATGAATTTTCTTTTTCTTTTTTTCATAATTTGAGTATCTTTTCTCCTCCTTTGAAAACTCAATCACCAACAGACAAGAATATAACCTTAATATTCTGTCTTTGTCTGTGGGTAGAGGTCAGACGGACTTATATTCTGTGTGGAATCCATACCAAGCAATCATCAATGCGACTTGAGAAGATGGAATAAGAAACCTATTTATGTTTTACATCATAAATCAAAATTCAAACCGAACTTTCTTGTGCTGCTCCTTGTGAGAAATTGCTTGACCAATGGCAAGGATATTATTTTCGTGTGAGGATTTTTTTATTAAAAAAAATATGTACCATAGTATATTTAGTGTATATCATGATATATTATGTATTATGGTACATTAAGTGTATTATGGTATACTAACTATGTACCATGGCATATTAAATATGTACAGTGTTATATTAAGTATTTACATATTCTAGTAACCGTGTCCAGGAGGATATTAAGTATGTATTGTATTATACCTCAATGCATATAGCCAGACATTCTGGCTATGCCAGTTCCTAATAACCCTGTAGTTGGCTCAAGAGCTCTCAATATATTAGACCTCGCCTATGATCCTATAGGATTACAGTTGGCATCTCAATACTACCGGTAGCCTCCCCTTATCCTGTGCCTATATGAAATAAGCAATGCCCGAACTTGGCTCTGATACCATAAGTGGAAAAGGAGGGAGGGGAGGAGAGGAGAGGAGCCAAAGAAACCAGAAATGAGCTGGTTCCCTTATCCTGTTCCTCCATATTCTAGTAACCGTGTCCAGGAGGATATTAAGTATGTATTGTATTATACCTCAATGCATATAGCCAGACATTCTGGCTATGCCAGTTCCTAATAACCCTGTAGTTGGCTCAAGAGCTCTCAATATATTAGACCTCGCCTATGATCCTATAGGATTACAGTTGGCATCTCAATACTACCGGTAGCCTCCCCTTATCCTGTGCCTATATGAAATAAGCAATGCCCGAACTTGGCTCTGATACCATAAGTGGAAAAGGAGGGAGGGGAGGAGAGGAGAGGAGCCAAAGAAACCAGAAATGAGCTGGTTCCCTTATCCTGTTCCTCCATCCTCCAACTTCCCTTTGAACCAAAGAGTTTTAGTTGCTCAACAACGAAATGTCATGACAGGGGAACTATATCAATAATCTCTACTATCATAAAGCAAATAAGCAGAAAAGTTGATAACTTCATCCAACAAATAGAACAAGTGTCAGGCACATCAACAATTAGTGGGTCTAGCAACCAGCAAAAATGGCAAGCATGGCAACAAATTGATCTATTAGCTGGTAAGCTGGAGAAATTTTTGAAGCACTGTTCATTATGAATTTTCTTAGTTTCAATGAAAAGGATTCACTGTGAATCATCATTCAGTTTATCAAAATCCACACATAAATGTACAGTTCACTGATAAAATTAGTAACTCTTTGTCTAAAGCTGAATTAAATATCGGACCATGATGTACATGATTTAAATATCAACAGCTATCTTTACGTTATGAACCAAGCAGTTCTTTTCACTGATAAAATCAGCCATCTTTTCAAAGGCTTTTTGCCCTACTCTAAAGCTTGTGTCTAGGATATTGCTTCTTGAAGAAGTCTAGTCTCACTGCTCTTTTTCCCTTGCGTGAAGTTTTTTTTTTCCTAGGTGTTAGAAATTTTCTCTAGCTGCTTATTTTGAGTATGAGCATATAATTAGTGAAAGCAGAGTTAAGCACATAAAAAGAAAGAGAAACCAATGAAGGGCTCATACCTGTGGTTCTAATTCTACAATCTTACTGTTCCAGAGGGCAGACAACGGTGCTGTATCGCCAATATTTGTCTTCTTGAATTTGGACAGTTATCTACAATCACAGAAAACCTGGTGTGACTGATATCTTGAATTTTGAGATGCTGTGGCCTGTGGGAATTGTTTCAATAAAGAAAAAAAAGAGATGCTGTGGGAATTGTTGGCTGTTTGCCATTGCGGGATGAAATAGAAGAATTTATGTTCCAAAAAAAGGGGTACAAATGGCTGGGAGGAGAAGGCTTACAGGTTTATGTTCAAGCTTCAAACTGGCTGTTTTGTGGATGACATCATGTGTATCAGTAATCAGTGTATGGTGTTGGCAAGTTCACAAAAGAATTGCTCTCACAAATCTACAACATATGATTTGAACATTGAAGTATTCTCAGTAGGATTCCATCTATTCCAATTTTTACCCAAAATACCCTCAAAAAAATGATAATTACCAAGTTCCCTATTCAGGTAAAATTAATATCTCTAGTTACATGTACCCTTTCATATGTAATTAAAAAAGATCAGTTGATTTAAAAAAAATTGGTTCAAAATGCAGGACTAAATCAACCGGGGAAGAACCGAAGAAGTCAAGAAGGTCTTCACTGAGTTCACTCTTCCGGCTTCCGGGGAGAAGGGGGCCTTAGGATTTAGGAGTTAGGGCTTACCGGCTTAGTGGTCCTGTGGTTGTGGTCCGGTCGACCGGGAGCCCGGAGGTGGCCGCCGTCAAGGTCCAGAATTAAAACGGCAGAACCAGAACGAACTGAAGGTGAAGGTCTTCACTCTTCCGCGGGTGGGACGGCAGGTTCTTGCCTTCTTAGAGCCGGAGACAAGCGACAAGATCGACTGATCGAGAGGAGGAATGGAGGATTGATTAGAGCGGAGAAGCCGAGGAGAGGAGTACTTGATCTGTTGAATCGTTGATCAATCGGCTTCTCTCCGAAGGGGCGAAGGGTGGATTCGATCGCCGCCGCTGCGGCCGCTCGGGACGTAGCGGGGCCTTCTTTGGGCAGCGACGTAGAACGGCGCGGCGGCAGCGGGGGCCTTCTTTGGGGCCGGGGGCCGCACGGATAGAGCTAGAGCTAGAGGGAAATCCCAACTGTTTTTGTTTAAATACTTGGCTGCGCTCCATTCACAACGGTCACTTGATTTCAAAAAGGAAAGGCAGGGCGTGGGGTCTGATGGGCCGCACGGATAGAGCTAGAGCTAGAGGGAAATCCCAACTGTAGACTAGGTTTTTGTTTAAATACTTGGCTGCGCTCCATTCACAACGGTCACTTGATTTCAAAAAGAAAAGGCAGGGCGTCGCCGTCGGGTCTGATGGGCCGACTAGCCGTTGGAAAAGTGGCAGGCTGGGGACAGTAGTTTTGTTTTGGGTGGAGAGAAGGAGAGAGAGGAGGGATTTGGTTGGCTTGATGCACGTCTGAAGCCACTCTTATATTTCATCCCTTCTCTTTTTTGGTTTGGGTCTTGCTTTTCCTTCCCTCACATTACTCCTGATCCAGCTGGGCCATCAGGAAGAAAGATAGGGGGATTGGAGATCGACTTCTTGGAGGGTGGAGATTCTTTCAATTTTCTCCTCTCGGCTTCTTCTCCCCCCTTGGTTGGTAGAGAGAGAAAAGGAGGGAGGGGGCCAGGGGGATTGAATGGCTGCCGTGCTGTGAATATGTGATGTTGCAGTTGCTGCTTAGGGGTACTCACTTGAACGGGAGATGAGATGGTGGGATGAGACTTTTATCAATTAGATGAAGTGAATTTTCCATAATGCCCCTACTTTCTCTTATAGAGAGATCTTTTCTGTACAAATTCTTTTCTTTACCTTGATGACATTTTCCTATTCTGCTCTTGCTTGACATGGTAAACAGTATTGCCGAGCATTATCTCAGTTATTTAATCAGTTTCACGGGCTTTCAATTATTTTTCTGTGCTTCCATTCAAAAATTATATTAAACTGAAAAGGATAGCTATCTATTTCCATATCATTTTTTAAAATATTTTATACTTATCAAAACAAATATTATTAAAAAAAAGAGGCCTTATTCATTGGATTCGCTTTAGACCTCCAAATGTATTGGGCCGCCCCTGGATCGGATACAGGCTGGCTCGGGTGTAATTCGAAAGAACATTAGCCGTTGGTTCATTTCACGTAGAACCTGATGGTAGGAGATGTGATGAACTCAATGGACCATCGAGAGAGACATGCTAAGATCGAGCACCGGCCGCGCTCATGGAGGTGTGTGACTAGAAGTCTAGAATGTGACCTGCACACATGGAAGGCCTAGAACAACGTTTGGCATAAAGGGGTTGGCGGAAGGTACTAAGATATCTCTAAAACAAGTTATTTTCTTAAAAAATTTCAGAATGATATATATTCGGAGATCTTTGCGCAATTCTGCCCTAAAACAGTAGGGGATGAATGATCTCACAAATTGTGATCCAATTTGGTTCAAGAACATGGTGGCTTAATCCATAAAATAGTAGGGTACCATTGCGACTTGAGACGATGGAATGATCTTGCCAAAAAGTTTGCGCAGAAAGGCAAAGCCTGCCCTTGAAATCCACAGGACTATAGGCTGCAAAGACCCAGGTGGTTACTGTGCCCACAAAGGGTTTCAAGGGTATGACCTATTTGTGACACAAAAGAATGGGGCCCAAAGAACTATCATGAAAGCCCTCATAAGTTTAGGCTAGATAGGCTTCTTTCCTAGGTCCTCCCTACCAATGATCGGGCGCTATAACTCCTCTCTTCTTGCTATCTTTTGTGCTGCTAGACAAGAATCAACAATGGGAGAAGCATAAGTATTTTGGCTAGAAAAAAGGCAAGTACCAATATCACAAGTATTTACTACTACCAAACATGATCTCATAACTTTGGTGACTGGGTTTGCCTCATGCATTATCCCCACCACATGGGCAGAAAATCTGGACTCAATGCTAAAAAATAATAAGAAGAAGGATATGTAGCAAGTTATTGGATTTTGGTTCCACTTCAATCCCTCTGTGTTTTTTTTTTTTGGTGTGTGTGAGGAAAGGCTGAAAATAGCCCAACAACCTTATATCTGTTATTTTATTCCCTACGGAATCTCTAAAAACAAAAAGAATGAAGTCCAAGAAGTTAAGATGATGTTGTGCAGACCAAGAAGTAGATCAGCAGCACCACTTATTACAGATTGTATCATTTAATCGATTCGTCAATTTTTAGCTAAAGATGTGTCACTCTATATAGGATCCGGATTTTGCTTTCCTTTGATGCATTTGCTTCACTGATTTTCTTTTGCAAAGTCATGCTAAGTGGGTGTCTCATGTTTTACTGCTATATTTATACATGACTGTGGTAGCAATAAAAGATTTATAGTTGATCCAGTAACGTGGGTGCCACATGGATCCTTTGTAACCGTCCATGCCAAACTAAGCAAAGGGAGGTATCATTAGATAAGCTTTCTTAGAGTGGGGCAACACTGAATACCCAAAAGAATGCTAATATACCTTGAAAGGATGAGTTTTAAGAACAAATTTTGAAGAACCTCAGTATTTGAAAGGTTGAGTTGATTTAAGTAAAGAATCTGCATTAATAAAGAGAATTTAAGGGTTAGGAATCCTTAGAATTGCAGGAAAGAATATATCAAAAGATTATTTTTGTGGAAAATAAAAGAAAAATTTGTTTCAGTATTTCCATTGAGGAAACCGCACAAATAGGAACAATTACAAGGTTTGGTTATCGATATGTGAGTGATTCTTCATGTAAAAGCTCGCTGTAATCAAAACCAACTCTGACTCAAGTCACTTGTCAGTTACACGGCGCAAGTTAGAATACTTGCATCGCAAAAGGTATATTGAATCTTTAAGAAGCATCAACTAGATAATTCGCAAAGCAACAGATGAAGAAACAAGCAGCTTTTGAAAGATTTGACAGCATTACCAGCAAGTTTTGCAGTCTGACAATCGATTCCTATGGATCAAACTCTATGATACAGGATGTAAAATAACCTCTGAATGAGCAAGACACATTCCTTCTATGATGTTCATGGTAATTTACCAGATCAAAAGAAAAACCCAACAATTATGATAATTTAGAAGAGAATTATTATTGTGATAGGAGAATTATGGTAATAAGAGGAACTTGAGTCCATGATATCTTCCAGCATATAGTGTTATCATGGATATCAAAGACTAACAAGAATTATCTTAACGCTCATTGTTCTCTGCATAAAATAACAAAATTCAATTAAATCCATGACTCAAAATTTAAAGTGATTTTTTTCTAGTCTCCTAGATGCTCCAGAATATCAAAATTTAAGACCAGCACAAACTTAATTAAGGTACTTTAGCACTTTTCACCTGATCTGGAAAATAAAACATAAAATTATGATGCTTGGTAAGCTCAAAGTTCTGGAAGCAACATCTCTTCTCGAGAAGTTGACAAAATATCTAGCTTGAATTTTGAAGAAGTTAGGAGCCAGGAAAACAATTGCATAATCTGCTGATTCTTTTGCCAATACGATACTTTGCAATAAAGAACTTGATTGATATTTAGATATATTGTTCCATACATTCCCTTAATGAAAACACCAGTTGGGATCTGGCCCCTCCATTCTCCTTAAAAGAATAATGTCAAATGCATGAGTCATGAAGCAAGACACAAGCGAAAATTTGGTGCTGATGTGCCTTGCCTTATTCTAGGAAACATAATTGTTTGTTATTTCCTCTAATTTTGAGCTTTTAATTATTGCAAAAAATGTACTATGATGAATGAGAATAATAATGGAGAATACTGTAATTGCTATGCTTCCGAATTGTCCTCAAAGATGCGGTTGTGACATGTTGAGTCACAAGGGTAAGGACAGTCGATCTTTTGGAAGGCAATCCTATCATAAAACCAGTCTCCAACTGCCTTTGCAATTGGCTGCAAAAAAAAAAAAAAGGTTATCGAACATTAACATATATAGTAAACTAGGAAATTTGGAGGACAACTAATTTCTATAACTTTTAGCACTCGGAGAATAAATAACCTAACCAGAACTTTGTATACTCCACCTAGAGGGATATCAACTACCTCAAGAACCCAAAGTTCAAATCTAACATGATATATTTGGTCAATCAGAGAAAGAGGGTAATGCTAAAATTAAAAGAGACATGAGGGTGAGTGCCATGCAGGCACTAATTTGTACTGTTATCTAACAATCTATAGCATATGGTAATGGATCTTACAATCTTCTCAAGCACAGGAGAATTAGAACTTAGCCATGTCTCTTGCATTTCTGACTGGCAGTGGGCATAACAAGAATTTATGAACATGCCTGTAGAAGAAGAGCTCCCAAATCCAGCCAGTGCATTTAGAAATTGTGTCCTGAAACCTATTATAGCAAATGATTTTGTCAATAACATCATTCAACTGAGCAACTGATTGCATAAACTTCAGAACAGTTGTCTGACACTTTACAACTCTATCTCACTGCAATATGATATACTTAAACAAAGCTGGTTCACAACTGGTTGCAAATGACTGAATGCAATCAATGAATCAAATCAGAACAGACATCTTTTGTAGATTGGAACACATTCTATCCAAAAGTTTAATTGCTAAAAGCAGATATATGCCTTTCTCAGATGCTTAAACTTGAGCTATTCACTAGATTTTTTTTTTTTCACTGCAAAAAGGGACTAGATTTTTCACTAAGTTGAGTGTTAAGTACTAACCCTGCATGATTTGAAGTTGAGATGAAGAGCACTGCTGTATATCAAGCTTGCAGTCATGCCACGTACCATGAGGATCAGCAACACCTGGTACCAAAATATTTTTTATCTGCAATGGGGAGGCCTAGATTTCAGTGACATGTAGTTTGCATCATCAAGCAGTGGCTCATTCACCCTGAAGGGAAGATGAATAAAGAAAGAAAGATCAGAGATTTTTTTATTATCATTTTAGATCAAAATATCATCTAAAAGCTATCTACGTGAACATTATATGAACATACATAATTTGAGTGTAAGAAAAGGAATTTAATATGTCATTCAGGGAATATTTACATTGACTATATTCTGTCTGGCACATGCATATAGTTGCTTGTTCTTCAAAATCTTTTCCTGGTTTAGTAAATTGACTTACAAATCAAACTGCGCAATAAAACACACTTGGTGCAAGACTAATTTCATACCTGCCATGAATCATATGCAGCATTTAATATGAAAAGTGGTGTGCGTATCTTCTGCACCATGTTTTGAGGGAAAAAACACTGCATTTTCATTGAAAGTGTTGGTAAGATAGCACAATAGGGTTGGTGGAATATTTGTTGATGTTAGACATACAAACCATGCTTGGTGTCAGTCTCGAAGTGCATGAAGATGGCAAATTCTGGGCTGATCCCTAAAAGACATGCATAAACCAGTCAACTGGGGTAAATAATAGTTACAATGAACACCAGAGAAGATAGGTTGCATCAATTATGACAATTTCACTTCCTAAATGTTTATCTCTAAGGAGAAACTGTAGAAGCCTCGAAAATATATTAAGTAAACACTTATTGTATGTTATGAAACTATTAGGGGCATACATGTGTCGTCACCACATCATTGAAGAAGGCCTTAATGTGTTCTGTTCCAGTAATATCCTTCCTGTTATTTGCAAGATGTCATCAAATAGAATGGTAAGTAAAAACTTGACATCATATTGTAACCATGATTAGCAATCTTTATCCATATTTTTGAAGCTGGTCTTTTATTAATGTATTTTTGGAGCTGATTAGAGGTGTGAGTCAAACACTCCGATTAAAATATCAAGTACGCAAAGGACGAATAACTTACAAATTGATAAAATAACCAGCATCTGAAAGACATTTAACTCTGGTACCCAATGGTAAAAGGGCACGGAAGTTGTCACAGTGTAGAATGGATGTCAATCCACCGGCGGAACAGCCTGAGAGAAAAGCCTGTAATCACTATTAGTGTCATAAAGGAAATTCATAGTGAACACAACAAACTAGGCCTTGAGAGAAGCTTACATTTTCAGCCTTGCTCATTCCCCTTGCAAGTAGATCTTCCATAACAGCAAGCCATACCCTTGCTCCTCTATAATGAAGGTTGGTGGTCTAATCAGATGCATGCATGGAAACAAAGTTAATTTACATATGTTCCAAATTCTGTACATGATCTTAAGCCTATTTCATGAGCAAACCTCTCTATTCTCACATTTAACAATATAGATAATATTGCAGCAAGAGAGAGCACACTAGATTGAACTTACAGGATTTACTCTCTTTACATCTCCCGTAAATGATGAACCATCACAGTAGCGAACCTTGACCTTGTTCCAATTGTAGAAGTCTGGAAATCACATTCCAATCAACTGAAGTTGCCAGGAAATAATTTGAGACCAAAAACTACTCACCGAATGCATATTGGTTTTGTAGCATTAATACCAGAATAGGGGAGTGCTCTTTATGTTGATGTGCTTGGAGAAGACAATAATGTGTGCTAGAAATATAAGAATATTTTCTTTGCCTGTCTCAACATTGTTTTGCTTAAGAAAAAAACAATCTTATGGCCTTGAAATGTCAGTTTTTACCAATATCACATTTCTATATAGTTGAAGACAACTTGGTGTATATCCCAGTGTGTTACAACAAGAAGAATTCATTGCAATTCAATTCAGCAACTTTCAAGGTAAGGACCAATTGTAGATATTCCTCATTGTTGTACCTTTCACTAACACTAACTGACTGGCCTTTTATGAAGATCCATGGACAAAACAGCTAATGGATTTTTGCTTTGGCCTAATGCAGACAAAGATGTTCATTGTTGTCACCTACTGATTTGACTTAGGAGTGGAGAACAGGGATCATGGTGCAGATTTTTTAAGCAAATTGAAATGAAAGCATGGGCCATTAAGGTGTTCAATCATTATAATTTCCCACAGCATCCAAATTTACTGACATGAAGCTTGGCTTGTAGATCTACATAGCTTGAAACAAAAGAATTATCAATCTATCTTAGGTGCAGTGTACATGAAGAAAGAGACAGATTGGATAAAGTTTTTTTTTTACTTAATGGTATAGTTGAATCAATACTATTTTGGAACTAACATGAAGCAATATCATCTGATGCAGGTAAAGTTTCTAACTTTTGAATTTTTAGTTGAAATATAGGTTGCAAATATTTTATCACCACAAATACTAAAGTCTTGCAATATATCCCAATCTGAGACTGGTTTAGAAAAATCAAAAGAAATTAAAGCGATGCAATGGCCGATTTAACAAACAACAGAGAGTTGTTAAATGCCATACCTGGATTAAATGTTTGCCTGTTGTTTAAAATCCCAGAAAAGGCAATCTGTTTCACCATTTGTCTGGAAGAGCCTAAACGGGTGCTTTTGCGGGCTAAACAAGTTGTTACATTGTTGCACCATCCACCTCCCTGATATTCAAATGAAAATACTGAAGTGACAGCCATTCTTGTTATATTAGAAAAAAAATCTTGAGTACAATGAATTCAGAAACGGATGAAGATAAATCTCAATAGTGGGAACTGAACATTTGCATGAGATAGCAACAACCAATCGCTCTTTTGACGAAGAACGGATGCTATGAACAGGCATGAAAGGGGAATAGACATTGGCTAGTATATTTGATCAACAGTTCAAATATAGTCTGACCTCGATATGTACCAACCAATTGTTCACCCCTGATCCAAAACCTGGAGACAGATGATAAGCTGGGGGGCTTCCATCCAAACAAACTGCATGATGCATCACGTAGGTAAGAGATCAGTGGCTCCATGTTAAAATCCAACCACTAAAAGAGGAGACAAATTAGAAAAGGAAGATTATTTCAGAAAATACTCAAGGATGCTTGTTTGGTGCTTGACTATTTTGTTTAAATCAATGAAGCCAATCAAGATGGGAGGAGAATCCTGAGTAATGATGACTTATTCTCACCTGCTCCTTTGGCCACGGCACTTTCAACATACGTGATGTCCACAAAGTACCCTTCTGCTTTCAGAAATATCAGCAAACAAATCAGAGCATAAATCCATGTACGCAATTTAGCATCTACCATTCTGCAGAATCAAAGAAATATATATTTATAATAAGACAAAGTCTGTAGACTCTTTAAAATTGGTGCAGTATGAATTGATGTATTGACACTAGAAGTATAGTGGAGATTAGATGCTCTAGCTCCAATAACTCTTGTATACAGAAACAAGTTGGATGCCTCGAATAATTCTTCAACATTCGGTTGATTTAGTTTACCCATAGTTAGTACTCCAAGACTTTTATGAATAAAAAAAGTTATAAAAAAAGCTTTAAAGTACTAATCATGAGCTACACTATTATTTTGAAATTGGAAGCAGTAAATTCAGAATTTAGCAGTTTTAATTTAAGAATTTTTAATCATGGAATTGCATAAGTAGATCCAGAATAGTCAGAAGCAAGAATTGATCTAACTTTCTTTTCTTGAGAAAAGGGGAGGGAAAACACAATGGATCTAACTTTCAGTATACAGCTCTAGATTGTGGGAGAAATATATTCCAACCTTATTAAGAAATTCTTCTTCCTCTCTAAATGCTTAAAAAAATTTACCCAACGAAATTTTACCAGGTGATCGAATTTTGCATAGGCTCAAAGCCACAAAATTTTATTAACTTAAGTCATTCGATGTTCATGATCCAAAAGCCAAAACAATTCTTTTTTTTTTCCTCTTATTTTTTTTTCCCTTTGGATCCCATTGCCTAGCTTTCCTTGGCTAAAAATTTAAATATCAGGTCACCTTTCAGAAGATACTTAAAAAATGCAGCCGTCTTTAGATTGTTTGCTAGAAATGAGCCCTGAAGCGCAAATTGGAAAACAAAAGCCTTCTAATGTAAAACACCAAGCAGAAAAAGAATCTTCTACCTAGAAGGAAAAGAATCCTTGAAAAAAAAAAGAAGAAGGCTGACAGAGAAACTACTGAAGATTCAATGGAACTAAAACACTTAAATTGCTAAAATGAAAATCTAGCAGTGAATTGTATTGGCGAGATTAAATGCAATGATAAAAGTAAGACAAATTCGATATGTTTGCAGGACCTTGTCTGATTGATATATGTGTGTGCCTGTGAAGGATGAAGTATTAAAAATATTCATACCATCTTTCTTTCAGAAATCTAGTACATTCCTCATTCATTCGTTAAAGAATTATCAGATAAAGTTATTAAAAAAAGTTCGACCAACTTTCACCATATAATTCACCTACCCTGGGAAAATCCATGCCTTTTCATGTTTAAATAATCATGACCAAAGCCATGCTTCGTTTTCTCAAAACTTCGAAAACAGAGTTTCCCATCAAAATTCCCAGATCTCATTACAGGCTCACTGAAAAGAATACACCCAAAAAACCTCTAATAGGGGAAAACCAAGATCATTCACTGGCCAAAAAAAAAAAAAAAATCCAAACAAGAAATTATATAAAAAGAAGGCAAAAGAGGAAGCTTTAAAAAATAAAAGAAAAACTCTTCCAATCCAACAATTCAAGAAAAGATATAGCAAAAGGTCCATCTTTGAGCTCGTATTACTAAACTCTTTGATTTTTGACACTTCCAAATGACTCAAAACCAAATCGCGTTGACTTGCCCCACGATTTTTCCTAGAAAGAAATTAAAAAACGACCTCGTCTGATCCCATACATCCAAAAAAAAACAAAAACGAAGGGAAAAGATCCATTGTGAGTTCATAACATACAATTTTAATACTAAATTCATCGATTTCTAACACTTCAAAAAAAAAAAAAAAGAGTGAGACAAAAATGATCTCTACCAGTATCTTGCCCAAACAGATCTGTTTTTTAAGAAAAAAACACATTTTTTTCTATAAGAGCGCCTATCAAGAAGAAAGGAGAGAGCAAAGGATTGAAACTGAGGGAGTCTGGAGATCCTACCCGAAACTCGAAGGTTCCCCGCCAAGTCCGGCAATGAACTCTTTCCCGCCGGAAATCTGAAACAATTTCCCTTGGTATATGACGGCAAAGAGACAAAAGACCCCTGTTCACATATATAAAACAATACCTTGTCCGAAGGAAAAGGTTCTCCCGTATATAAAAAATATAAAAAAAAAAAAGACGGTGGCCATGTTCTCTTCTTCTTCTTCTTCTTCTTCTTTTTTTTTTTTTTTTTTTTTTTTTTTTTTTTTTTTTTTTTTTTTTTTTTTTTTTTTTTTTTTTTTTTTGGTAAAACGGCTATTCATTTCATATAACTCTAACGTGAGTACAACCTGCTAAATCGTGGGAAAGTAAAAGATACAAGTAAGGATGAACATCATCATCAGACGTCCAAGTAAAATCTCCGGAATGCCGGGCAGCATGAGAGGCGACCCAGTCTGCAGCCCTGTTCGCCTCTCTGAACACATGTCCTATCTGAACGTCGCCCATCAACCATACCATCCTACGTACCTCTCTAATGAGGGGATGGCCATCCCCAAACCGATCCGCCCCTCGGAGCCACTCGACAACCACAGATGAATCCCCCTCAAGGCAGACCCGCTCCACACCAAGAACCTGCCACACATAGGATATACCCTCCCAAGCCGCCCGCAGCTCTGCTCCGACCACAGAGAGTCCAAGCGTACGCCGCCCTCCTGCCGCTATCATCCTGCCATGGTGGTCCCTAACCACAAATCCAACCCCTCCAACCACACCATCCACTGACCGACTGCCATCGAAATTTACTTTAAGATAGCCAAGGGGTGGGGGTACCCAAGAAACAAGGGCAAACCGGGGCGCTGAAGTAGCATGGAGAGTACCCCAGATGTCCCTGGCTATCCCAGAAGAAAATCGCATAGTAGCCACAAGAATAGATGTCCCTCGCAGATAGCGTCGCTCTATCCACCACCCTCCTCGGGGGCGACCTCCTCCCCTCAAACAGGCCGGCATTCCTATCCAACCAGATGTGATAGGACAGGTATGCCACCAGAATCCCTACCTCCACAGATCGGGGACTCAGCGTGGAGGCTCTCAACATCTGAATCATATCCTGTGCAGAGACTATCGAGTCGGGTAGTAGGACCGGTGATCTCCTCCATATCTCTCTGGCTCTGGGGCACTGCAGGAGGACATGCTCGATCGTCTCCTCGCTATCTGCACACTCCTCACAGCACTGAGAGACCGCCATGCCATGCCGGGCTAACAAGCTCCTCGTAGGAAGGCAGCCCCAGGCCACCTTCCAGATGAATAAAGCCACTCGCGGATGAATCCGCAACCTCCATATCCAGCCACCCTCAATCTGACGATCTGGCTCCCTACCAATCAATGCTCGGAGATCTCTGACCCGTACCCGCGTCCGTCCCGTCGGAACCCATATTAGCCTGTCGCCCCCCCCCCCACCAGTGGGAATCGGAATAGACAGAACCGACTCCGCCAATCGCTCTCCAAAGACCTCCCGGACCATCTCCTCCCTCCATCGAGCCCCCTCTAGTGTCATCAGCTCACTAACCCTGCAGCCAGCTAATCTCGTCGCATCAACCATGGTCGGCATACGGCAGATCGGTATCTCGGTCACCCAACTGTCCTCCAGCACATCAATAGACCGTCCATCGCTTATGATCCATCTAATCTCTGGAAGCACCACCCCAGCTCTAGTGCAAATCTCCCTCCAAATCGGATAATGGTGACGGTCAGCTCGCACCCCAGGAACCAGAGCTCCATATTTGGCCCTCATCAGTGAAGACCACATACCCTCAGGCTCAAGCATAAATCTAACTGCATGTCTAGCAACTAGTGCCTCCCGCGTGGCCACCAGAGACTGCACCCCCAATCCTCCATAGCTAGCCGGCTGGCACACAACATCCCAAGCCACCAAGTGGACTCCCCCTCTGCCACTGCACCTCCCCCAAATAAAGTCCCTAAACAGCTGCTCAAGGGATCTCAGGACTGTAACTGGAATGATAGTATTGGAAAGTAGATAGATAGGGACCGAGGTAAGAACTGAGCGAACCAAAGTGATCCTACCCATCATCGAAAGTGTATGCATCTGCCACCCCTCGAGTCTCCGTCTGATACTGAGCTCCAGAGCTGCACAATCCCTCGGCCGCAACCGCTGACCAGAGAGTGGGACCCCTAGATATGTCATCATGCCCTCCTGCTCTCCCACCCCCAGGATCTCCACTATCGAACGCCTCACAGCAACTTTGGTCTTTGGGATGAAAATAATAGATGACTTGGACTGATTGACCCGCTGTCCTGATGCTGCACAGTAGTCCCGAATAATCCCACAGATGATCCGAGCCGACTGCACCGACGACCTGGCCAAGAGCAGACAGTCATCAGCAAACAACAAGTGGGAAATCGGAGGGGCCCTCACCACCGGTCTATAAACCTCCAGCTCCTGAGAAGCCACTGCTCGTCGTAGAGCTCTAGACAATGCATCTGAGCACATAATGAATAATAGGGGAGAAAGGGGGCACCCCTGACGCAACCCCCCTGTCGACACAAAGAAACGGGATGGTGTCCCGTTCATCAAGATAGCAAAGGAAGGGGCACGTACACAGCCCATCACCCATCTGATCCAAGTCTCAGGAAATCCAAACCCCTGCAAAGACTGCTGCAAGAAGTCCCATCTCACCCTATCGTAGGCCCTCTCCATATCTAGCTTGATCCCCATCAAGCTCCTCCTCACCGGGGCCCTGCCGAGATCAAACATAAACTCCTGGGCAATAAGTACATTATCAGATATACTCCGCCCCTCCAAGAAAGCTCCCTGCTCTGGGCTAATAAGCCTAGGAAGGACACACCGCAAACGGGCGGCGAGAATCTTCGCCGTCACCTTGTACAGGGTCGTACAAAGGCTAATCGGCCGAAAATGACTCGGCTCCGTGGCATCCTGCCGCCTCGGTATCAGGGTGATAAAAGTCCTCTGCCAATCTGCCGCCATCACTGCTGTACTGAAAAACTGCTGTATAGCCGCCATCACATCTCGACCCACTATCATCCAATATCTCTGAAAAAATAAGGGTGGGAAACCATCCGGCCCTGGGGCCTTGTCCCCCGCGAGGGACCTCACTGCCTCTCTGATCTCCTCCTCCGAAACTGGTCTGGTCAATACAGCTGTCTCCCCCTCTGACACCCCAACCTCAGGCGAATAGATATCCACTATGCTCCCACCTGTAGGCTGCTCTGTCCACCTAGCCCTGAAGAAATACTCCATAACCCTCTGAATCCTCTCCGGATCCTCTGACAACTGCCCCCTCTCATCCCTGATAACTCTGATTCTGTTCTGATGCCTTCTGATAATTGTCGCCTGGTGGAAAAATCTAGTATTTCTGTCCCCCTCCACAATCCACTGTACCCTCGATTTCTGTCTCCAAAATATCTCCTGCTGTCTAAGAAGGCCATCATGCAGTGTCAATAGTGATCTGAGCTCCCCCATCTCCCCATCTGCTAGACCTCCCCTCTGGTCCTCCTGAGCCTGTAACCTAGCAATTGCCTCCTCAGATTCCTCAATCCTCCTGAAAATATCTCCCACCTCCTCACGGTTCCACCTCCTCAATCGTCTCCTCGTCAGCTCCAGTCTACGAGACACCCGATACATAGCATCTCCTCTAACCGGAGCACTCCAAGCCTCCCTCACCATCTCCCATGATCTCGGATAACAAAGCCATATTTTCTCAAATCTAAATGGAGGCCGAACTGGAATAAAAGTGTCTGTACTCACCAGTAATGGACAGTGATCCGACGCAATCCTGGGCAAATGGCTCACACGGTGATCCGGGAAGCACTGAACCCACCCAGCAGTCGCACAGGCCCTGTCAAGTCGCTCCCATACTCTAGCCTGGCCCTGCTGATTATTACACCATGTAAATCTGGAGCCGAAAAACCCCAGATCTATCAAACCATTCGATGTCAAAAAATCTTGGAATTCCCTAACCTTCCTCTCATATGAGAAAGGTTTTCCCCCCATCTTCTCCTGAGGATCAACGATGCAGTTGAAATCACCAGCCACCATCATAGGGCACCCCTGACTAATCAGCTGAGACGCCTCCTCCCACAATGTCCGCCTCTCCCTGAAGTCAGTACTGGCATACACTGCAGCAAGCACCCAAGAAACACCACTACCCTCCGAAATCACTATAACCACCTCCTGTGTACATACATGAAATACATCCACCCTGCAAGAGCCCTGCGCCCAGGTGACTATAATACCACCCGACAACCCCTGGGACTCAACTGCATAAAATCCCCACGACCGAGGAACCGCTCTCCTAGCCTTCTGAAGACTCCTTCCGGAAAGCCGGGTCTCAAACAACACACATATATCCGGACAGTGCAGCTGCACAATCCTGCGGAAGGCCGGCGCAAAAGAGGGCTTCCCCGCGCCACGACAATTCCATAAGGTGACCTTCATTGGTCACCCAATGATACCTCACAACCCCCAACCCCGGGGCTGCAATCATGAAACACCACTTCTTCAATAGCCCCTCCACCCCCCGGGCCTACCGGCTTTACCCCCTTTGCTGCTTCCATCATCTGAACAAAAAGTCGCTGGTGATCCCTTCCATCACCGGCTTGTGCCAAATGGCACGCACCATCTCCTGTGACTATCTCCCTCACCACACATCCCTCTGTCATCCCCCCTCTTACCTCAAGGTTAGCACCACCACCAGAGTTGAGAAAGCTGGACTCACCCGCCGCCTTCCTCCCCATTCCCATCTCAGAGGATTCACAGCTATGCCCCCGTGCCATAGTATGGCACCCACTGAATGTTGGGAAGTCCCTCGGACCAGTTGCCTCTCCTGCACCCGCACCAGCATCCAAGCCATCACCCCTGGCTGCTCCGCCTTGGCACTTCACCATCGGACCGTTGCCGGCACCAAACAGTCCCGTCGCCTCCTCCTCAGGCGATCTTGCCGCCGTGGATAGGGCCGGAGCCAAACTTCTCCCAGCCGACCCCGCCCCACCGGACGCCTGCGGGTTATGGCTGCCGGCCCTGTGTACCTTTTCCCTCCGGGGAGGTCGTCCCCGCGTCGCCGCAAGAGGCGGAGGGGAACTCTTGGACCTCCGGCGGAATGGAGTCCCCGGCCGCCCTGGTCTCGCCGCGGAGAGAGCCGTCCCTCCCACGGACGGGCCTCCCACCTCTAGGCCCGCCGGTTTGGATGGGCTCCTCGCCCGTTTCGACGGACTCGGGCTCGGTCCGCCCGAACATAGCCCACCTCCAGCGCTGGGCTTCCCCACAGCCGGGCCCAACTCAGAATTGGCCCGTTTCAATTTTCTTTTCGGCACAAACAAAGCATTACCTTCCTCCGGGACCCTTAGGCCCTGTTTGGGGGAGCTGTTGGAAGTAGAGCTGTTAGAAGTAGAGCTGTTGGAAGTAGAGCTGTCTGAAGTAGAGCTGTTATAAAAAGCTGTTTGCTGTTTGGTAACTACATTCGTAAAGTGCTGTGGTACTTTGTTTTGTGTTTGGTAAACAAACTGAGAAAGTACTTTTGTATGACAAAATTACCATAAAGGACATTGCATAGTATTATACAACAGAACATAATAAAACATAATATAAATTAATACATAAATATACGATATAGTATAATATTATTGTAATATAAAATAATATTATGTTAATATAGCATAATAGTAATATAATTATTAGAGTAAATTAATATTTGGTAATTTAACATAATATTAAATTATTTAACATAACATATTAATGTATTATGATATAATGTAATATATATTATATTTATAGTATAATACAATAATAAAAGTATAAAATATTATAATTGTTAGTATAAATTAATTTCTCATAATATAACATAATATTAAATTATTTAAAATAACATATTAATGTATTATAATGTAATGTAATATAATACAATATTTATAGTATAATACAATAATAAAGGTATAAAAATTATAATTATTATTATAAATTAATTTTTCATAATATAACATAATATTAAATTATTTAAAATAACATATTAATGTATTATAATGTAATGTAATATAATATAATATTTATAGTATAATACAATAATAAAAGTTATAAAATATTATAATTATTAGTATAAATTAATTTTCCATAATATAACATAATATTAAATTATTTAACATAACATATTAATGTATTATGATATAATATAATATGATATTATATTTATAGTATAATACAAAAATAAAGGTATAAAATATTATAATTATTAGTATAAATTAATTTTTCATAATATAACATAATATTAAATTATTTAACATAGCATATTAATGTATTATGATATAATATAATATGATATTATATTTATAGTATCACACAAAAATAAAGGTATAAAATATTATAATTATTAGTATAAAATAATTTTCCATAATAATTTTCCATAATTTCTCATAAAATAATTTTCTGCGGTCCAGAGGCTCTTCTTCGTGGTCCACGCTCGAGG
Source organism: Phoenix dactylifera (assembly GCF_009389715.1). Classification (NCBI taxonomy): domain Eukaryota; kingdom Viridiplantae; phylum Streptophyta; class Magnoliopsida; order Arecales; family Arecaceae; genus Phoenix; species Phoenix dactylifera. The sequence goes on from NW_024068168.1 coordinate 157,237, forward strand.
AGGACCTCAGCGTGGGCCGCGAGGTTGATGATAAAAAAAAAAACAATAGATTGATTTTGGAAGGTATGGAAAAGGATTAAAATTTTTTTCTTCTAAAATGTGGTTGAAGAGATGCATACAAAAATTGAAAAGAAAAATACATTTTCTTACGAAAGGGAGTCTGACGGCTAGGGTTCTTAGCTCCAGCAGATTTTTAGGTTTATAAAGGGACAAACTATGCAATTATGTTATTTTAATATGGACATTTTTGTCAAAAATACAGCTTTCCAAAAAAGCTGAAACAGCTTCCTCCCAAAAGCTCCAAATTGGAGCTTCCTCCCAAAAGCTGTTTTCAGCTTCCCGCAAAAGCTGAAACAGCTTTTTGAAAAATTTACCAAACACAGTTTTTCATCTAAAAATACTTTTGGAGGGCCAGAAAGCACTTTCTGGCCCTCCAAAAGCTCCCCCAAACAGAGCCTTATTCAGCGCTCAAGTAACGGCGGAGGTAAGTATAACGGAACAGGGAGGTTGGATTCTCTCATTCACTGCGTTAATGGTGGCGGAGATATTACTATCTCTATTGATTGACCGAACCGGCATTGCCTCCTGAGCCCCGTGACATGCAGGACCCGAGGCCGAGGTAGACCTGCACGGTGCTCTGTCACGTGAAACCAAGACAATAGAAGCTTGCCACGTGTCCTAAAAACTATTTTGCCAAGGCTTATTTAAATATCCTGCACCATGCCCACCAACCTACCATACCAACCACCTCCTCTTGCTTCGTAGATTCTACCCATATAATTTTAAAAATGGCATAATACTCTATATCATTTCATAATATTTTTTTTTTATTTTTTTATTAGCATAATCTGATTAGAATAATCTTAAAGATTATGTAACAATTTATATTAGCTTATAATTTTTTTTTATATAGAGCAATATACGAGTATATATAATTTTTGAGATATACAAAATGCAATACAGCAGAAATATAAAGTCATTTCTCTCTCTCTTCCTTTTTTTTCTTTTTTAGTAAATACTTTGACATGCTCGTCTTGGTGATTGGTCCGCACAAACGAGATGAGACAATTAGCATTGTTCATGGCCATGTTGGTGCATGCAGTGCATTAGATAATTTCTTGCGTGTGATTTGAAGCACCGGACTTGCTTAGCTTGCAAGTTTCTACAAAATGGCCTACACTACCTAATCTTATGATCATAAATCATAACAATGTCTCATGACTTGCATCTGAAACAAAGTCAAAGCGGGCATGATTCAACAAACATGGTAAAAGCTGTGGGTTCTGAACCAATCACAAGAATCTATGAGCTAAACCAGAATTACAGTTAAAGATGGCTTCAGTTTCCTTTTCAGTAGCCGACAGTGCACCGTTAAATTGGGTACGTAATGGGATCTTGGGCTGCATGCAATAACACCGTTACCATCAAAAATTAAGCTGCCCCATAAAATTATTATTTTCTCTTGAAACATGAACAGTAATTATTATTTGTCCAGCTCAACCCAAAGGTGGGCTAAGTTGGGAATAAATTAAAATGGCAAATAATAATGGATGGACAATGGTTTTCTTTTTTTTTTTTTAATTTTTAGATGGAGTCGTAGTTACCTGAATGAAAGTAAAAATTAATTGACAAAGGATGAAAATGTTATCTTATATTGATGAAGGATGAAAGTGTCAAAAATAACTATATTTCCATAATTCTATGACTATCGTTACAAAATAATAGCAAAGGAAATAATCATCTGCAAAAACATAATTGAAAGATAAAGACATCCTAGAATTATGTTAATCTTGTTCCTTCTCAATCAATTTGGCCGGCTTTTCTTGTCCAAACCTTGCGATGACCATACGTATGTGTTCAAACAAGTCCATCCAAATTATCCATTGATGAGCTATGTATTAAATCATCGAGAACTAATCAAGGAGCGCATGGCAATCATATATTTTAACTAACATGTTAATTAACCAGCCATAGTCCATAATTACGATGTGAGGTTTTCCCTTAGATTGCATTCTTTAACTTTTTATCACTTATTAAGAAAAAAAAAATCTTTTATAATTCTATCAAGTTCCATATTGCTTTTCACCATGCAAAGAGCAATGATGTTCCTTAAAATATACATGTGCAACCTTCAAGGTATGTTTTTAACATAAAATGAAATCGAAGCCAGACAGATGTGTTAGGAATCAAACAGCAAATGCGGAATATAAAGGATAGTAGGAGAGATGAATAACACGGCAAAAACAATAGCAAAACGCACAAGACAAGCAAGTTTATGTGGTTCGGAGTCTCTTGCTCCTACGTCCACAGCCGCACAGATCAATAATTCACTATATGATCAAAGGAAGTTACAGAGATTCAAGAGAAGAGAAACAAACTCTCTTTCTCACAGCAAACAATCTCTCTCAAGACGAGCAACACGACGTCTTGCTGATGCACACAAAGGATCTTCCTTTTGGAACCTCTCGTTGATGAGTTCTAGGGTTTCTCTGGGTTGCAACCTCTATTCTCGTGTCCCTTAAGAAGTCTATATATACCTCCCAATCTCTTACTTTGATTAGGGCTACCAAAAACCTTGGCTTGGACCCGGTTCATAACTCAGCCTCGCGTGAAACCCGTGCTCGAGTCGACTCCCGCAATTCTGCGAGTCGACTCGGCAAACAGTCCACAGAAAAATGCCTCTCTGTCTGCCTGTGGGAGTCGACTCCTAGAGTTCTCGAGTCGACTCCAACACTGGGGAGTCGACTCCCGTTCTGCTGGAGTCGACTCCAAAAGCTGTGCCAAGACTTCCTGCGTGCCAGAGTCGACTCCAAGTCTGCTGGAGTCGACTCCGGACCTTGCTGAATGTTTCTTTCTTTGCTGATTCAACTCCGAATCTTCTCGAAACTCTTTCCAGCTTGTCTTCCCTTGATCCTCCACCACCATAGTGCACATAGGGGTCTAGGAAAAGGGAATGGATCAGGCTCCACAACCCAACAACTCTCCCACTTGGAGACTGATACATCCAGTTGTGCATCTATCTTGAAAATAAAACAAACTTCCATATCTTGATATGTATTCTCTGTGCGGCACCTCCATTCAACTATCTTTGGAGGCCAATTGAGGCCATGCATAGCCTCAATTTCTCTGTAGTGACTGTCTTAGTCAACATATCAGCTGAATTCTTTTCTCCTTGAATCTTCTCAAGTAACAAAGTGCCATCTTCTAGCAACTTTCTGATGAAGTGATATCTCAGCTGTATGTGCTTCGTTCTTGCATGAAACATTGGGTTCTTAGCTAAGTGAATAGCACTTTGACTATCGCAGAATAGTACACTACAGTTCTGTTCTCTGCCCAGCTCTTTCAGAAGGTTTTGTAGCCAAATCATCTCCTTGCTGGCTTCTGTAATGGCAACATATTCTGCCTCAGTTGTCGAAAGAGCAACGATCTTTTGCAGTTGTGAGAACCAGCTCACTGCTGTCCCGCCTACGGTATAAACATACCCTGTGGTGCTTCTTCTAGTGTCAGTATTACCTCCTAGGTCTGCATCCACAAAACCTTGTAGTGTTTGACTGCCTTTTCTATAACACAAGCCTACATTTCTGGTGCCTTTCAAATATCTTAGGATCCACTTGACAGCCTCCCAATGTTGTCTACCCGGATTGGCCATGTATCTGCTCACAACTCCCACTGCATGTGCAATGTCGGGTCTCGTGCATATCATAGCATACATCAAGCTGCCTACAGCTGAAGCATATGGTACCCTTGACATCTTCTTCAGCTCCTCATCATCCTTGGGTGATTGCTCTTTTGAAAGTTTGAAGTGGCTTGCCAAAGGTGTCTTCACAGGATCTGCATCTGTCATATTGAATCTATTCAGCACCTTATCAATGTAGTTAGCTTGAGAAAGCTTCAGTGTTCCAGCCACCTTATCCCTTTCAATCCTTAGCCCAAGCATCTGTTTTGCTGCACCCATGTCTTTCATTGCAAACTTTCTTGATAGCTCTTTCTTCCATCTTTCAATCTCTCGTAGGTTCGGTCCGGCTATCAACATGTCGTCAACCTACAAGAGTAAGATGATAAAACCGCCATCAAGTACCTTATGATAACAGCAATGATCTTCTTGGCATCTTGCAAAACCATTGTTGATCATGAATCCATCGAACTTTTTGTACCACAACCTCGGGGCCTGTTTCAAACCATACAAACTTCTCTTCAGTTTGCATACAAGGTTCTCCTTGTTAGGGACTGCAAAGCCGATAGGTTGCTGCATGTAGATGTCTTCATCAATCTCTCCATGGAGAAATGCAGTTGTAACATCCAACTGCTCCAAATACAGATTTTCTGCTGCCACAATACTCAGAATCACTCTGATTGTTGAATATTTGACTACCAGAGAGAAAATCTCAGTGTAGTCGATATCTTCCTTCTGTTGGAAGCCTTTCACAACCAACCTTGCTTTATACCTCTTACTGCCATCATGTTCCTCTTTAACTTTGTAGACCCACTTGTTCTGTAAAGCCTTCTTGCCTTCTGGTAGTGAACTGAGCTCCCAAGTTTGATTTCTATCCAAGGACTTCATCTCGTCCTTCATGGCTAACTCCCACTTCACCGAATCTTTGCTTTCCATGGCTTCTTCATAACACTCGGGTTCACCTCCATCTGTCAATAGCAGATAATGTAAAGAGGATGAATATCTATCCGGTTGTCTGGAGATTCTTGTAGATCTTCTCAGCTGCGGTATAATTGGTTGAGGTTGTGCCGCAACAGTTTCTGAATTTTCAGAATTTCTCTGAACTCTTTTGGCAACGTCTTCTTCTGTAATCTCTTGCAACTCAACTTGCTGTTTTTCCCTGCTTTGCTCCCCTACATTCTCAAGATCTGAAGTATTCTTGTCCTTATAGAGAACTCGCTCATTGAATACCACATCCTTGCTTCTGATGACCTTCTAGTTCTGCGCATCCCAGAACTTGTAACCAAAATCATCTGTACCGTATCCAATGAAGAAACATTTTCTGGACTTTGCATCTAACTTGTCCCTTTTCTCTGCATTGATGTGCACAAAGGAGACACACCCAAAGACCCTCAAGTGTGACAAATTTACTATTTTACCTGTCCACTCTTCTTCAGGCAATTTGCAATCTAGGGGAACCGATGGGCCTCTGTTTATCAGATACGCTGCGGTGTTGACTGCCTCAGCCCAAAACATCTTGGGCAAACCAGCATGGATCCTCATACTGTTGGCTCTCTCATTTAGGGTTCTGTTCATTCGCTCAGCCACCCCATTTTGCTGCGGTGTACTCGGTATTGTCTTCTCCATTCGGATTCCATTCTCTGCGCAGAATTTCTTGAATTCGCTGCTGTCATACTCACCGCCATTATCAGACCTTAGTCGTTTTATCTTTACCCCAGATTCATTCTCCACAAGACTTTTCCACTTCTTAAAGATGGCAAATACCTCTGATTTGTGCTTCATGAAGTAAATCCAAACCTTTCTGGTAGAGTCGTCGATGAACGTGACATAATAGTGTGAGCCTCCAAGAGATGCAACCGGTGAAGGCCCCCACACATCTGTGTGTACAAGCTCTAGCTTTTCTGTCTTCGGTGTTCTTCCACCCTTTGAGAAACTAACTCTTTTCTGCTTCCCAAATATGCAGTCTTCACAGAGACCTACATCAACAGTTTTCAGATCTGCTAGCTTGTTCTTTTTCACCATTATCTTCATACCTTTCTCGCTCATATGTCCGAGTCTGCGATGCCAAAGACAACTATCTGCACCTCTTTCTGCTAATGCCACCGTATCCTTGGTGTCATTGGTCATGTAAAGAGTTCCCAACTTGTTCCCACGAGCTATCACTAGAGCTCCTTTGGTAATTTTCCATGAACCACCTACGAAGGTAGTAACATACCCTTCACTGTCAAGCTGCCCAACAGAAATCAAGTTTCTCTTCAAGCCTGGGACATGCCTCACATTCTTCAGTTTCCACACTGACTGATTCAGCATCCTGATATGAACTTCACCTTTCCCCACAATATCTAAAGGCTCATCATCAGCGAGATAAACCTTTCCGAAGTCTCCTGCAGTGTAATTCAGCATACACTCCTTCCGTGAGGTAGAATGAAACGAAGCTCCAGAGTCTAGTATCCATGATTCCATAGGACTGTCCACGCTGAGGATCAAAGCATCGTTGGCTTCATCTGTGGTTGCATTCACGGACTCCTCATTCTGCCCCTTGCTTGGATTTTTCTTTCTGAGCCAACAATTCTTCCTCGTGTGGCCCATCTTGCCACAATGCCAGCAGCCATCGCCTTTCGATCTAGACTTGCTCCTCCTCTTAGACTTCGATCTGCCACGATTTTCGCTGCGTTGCACAGTTCTTCCTCTGCCTTCAGATGTGTTCAGAATCGAACCGGATTTCACGCCAGACTCCCTCCTTCTGATATCTTCACTGAGTATCAGATTTCGGACCTCCTCAAACTTCAGTTTGTTTGAGCCGCAGGAACTGCTTACAGCTGTCACCGTTGCACCCCAACTTTCTGGCAAGGAGGATAGGGGTATTAGAGCACGAACTTCATCCTCAAAGCTGATTGCCACCGAACTCAACTGGCTCGTAATCAGATTGAACTCATTGATGTGATCCGTAACTGAGGAACCTTCACTCATCTTCAGATTGAATAAACGGCGCATCAGGTACACCTTGTTAGAGGCCGAGGGTTTTTCATACATATTAGACAATGCTCTCAGCAAACCTGCTGTTGTCTTCTCTTCCAAAACGTTGAACGCAACGTTTCGAGCCAACGTCAAGCGAACAACTCCCAAAGCCTCACGATCCATTAAATCCCAGTCGGCCTGCGACATACCTGTCGGTTTCATACCTTCAAGAGGTGGATGAAGTTTCTTCTGATATAAATAATCTTCGATCTGCATCTTCCAGAAACCAAAGTCTTTGCCGTCGAATCTGTCAATCTTGACCTTGCCTTCTTCAGCCGCCATTGCTCCCACTTATTCCTTCGAACCAGATGGCTCTGATACCAGTTGTTAGGAATCAAACAGCAAATGCGGAATATAAAGGATAGTAGGAGAGATGAATAACACGGCAAAAACAATAGCAAAACGCACAAGACAAGCAAGTTTATGTGGTTCGGAGTCTCTTGCTCCTACGTCCACAGCCGCACAGATCAATAATTCACTATATGATCAAAGGAAGTTACAGAGATTCAAGAGAAGAGAAACAAACTCTCTTTCTCACAGCAAACAATCTCTCTCAAGACGAGCAACACGACGTCTTGCTGATGCACACAAAGGATCTTCCTTTTGGAACCTCTCGTTGATGAGTTCTAGGGTTTCTCTGGGTTGCAACCTCTATTCTCGTGTCCCTTAAGAAGTCTATATATACCTCCCAATCTCTTACTTTGATTAGGGCTACCAAAAACCTTGGCTTGGACCCGGTTCATAACTCAGCCTCGCGTGAAACCCGTGCTCGAGTCGACTCCCGCAATTCTGCGAGTCGACTCGGCAAACAGTCCACAGAAAAATGCCTCTCTGTCTGCCTGTGGGAGTCGACTCCTAGAGTTCTCGAGTCGACTCCAACACTGGGGAGTCGACTCCCGTTCTGCTGGAGTCGACTCCAAAAGCTGTGCCAAGACTTCCTGCGTGCCAGAGTCGACTCCAAGTCTGCTGGAGTCGACTCCGGACCTTGCTGAATGTTTCTTTCTTTGCTGATTCAACTCCGAATCTTCTCGAAACTCTTTCCAGCTTGTCTTCCCTTGATCCTCCACCACCATAGTGCACATAGGGGTCTAGGAAAAGGGAATGGATCAGGCTCCACAACCCAACAAGATGAAATGTACGTGAGAGTTATTATATATAGTATGTCTTCGTACATTAAAAAAAAAAAGAATGGCAATAAAGTTGGTCGAAAAAATCGGGTTAGAGCAAGGCTACAATAATTAAGTTTATATAATTTGAAAAATATATTTCAATTCTCACGGAGCTTTTTTTGTTTTGTTTTGTTCATCTCTTACATATAATTGAACAGCATCACGTAAATAAGTAAAGTAAACTCAGTAATGCATGACACCCAGCTGCAACAATGTTTAAAGTGTATCTTTAACTATTCTTTTGTAACTTTGCTGATAGAAGACGTGATGATGATGCCAAAACATGCAAAGCTATTTCAAAAGGTTATCAAGCTTAATCTGTGAGGTACAAATTGCATGAGGATGGATTTGATTTCACCTTCACACTGAATGCGACATGGAGAGCAAATCCATGGAAACAACATTCCAAGTTAGTTAACAGGACACCAACAAAGTGATTTTGACAAGGAACCTAGCATTTCAAAAGGATGAAGATGACCCACAAAAAAAAAAAAAAATGCTGTTGCTGATAAGATTAAAATTCATAGTCAAAAAGAATAATTTCGGCTGCCATGCTCTGCACTTAAAAAGTTATTCAAAAAAAAAAAAATAGATAAAGTGCCTCAGAAACCGAAAGTAGCACACAAAAAGATAGACCAAAGAACGGCACTCTGAAAAGAATAGCCGAACGGCTTTTAATGGTTGGTGGGCCCATGAAGATTATCGCCACATGACTCGAGCGCACACTTTTTGACCTTTCAAGTCCAGGTTTCAAACATCACCATCAAAAAAAATATTTAAGATATATTTTAAAAAATAATTTTATATATTCATACATAATCTAACGGCCTAATTATCGATTGATCGCAATATATTTTTCCTTATTTAATTTAAAACATCCGTCTATAAATAAAGAAAGAAAAAAAGAGAGAGAGAGAGAGAGAGAGGAAGAGAGAGTCTCTCCACGTTCCAACCTCAGAATAGGGACGAATTAAGCTACTCCACCAGAACAGCGTAAGTTGTAATATTTTGCACTAGAATCTCATTCTGTTTCTTCATCACTGTTGTTAAATTTTTGTGCCATCCTTTACGATTGGTGCGAAACGTAGGATACGACACTCCGCGGAGTAGGTTAGTGCGAGAAAAGGAATGGACGTTAACGTCCTTCCCGAGATGAGCATGGGCCGGATGTTGCTCTCGATCAACGTATGGACTCCTTTTCGTGTTTCATTAATTTCTTTATACCTATATATATATATATATATATATATATATATATATATATATATATATATATATATATATATATATATATATATATATATATATATATATATATATATATATATATATATACTTTACAGCTTGCACCAACTGTTCCTTGATGGTTCTTGCTCGGTGGTTTCCTTTATCTGCTTGGAAGTTCCATGTTCTAACAATCATGGCCATGTTATCCATAGATCTCTCTAGTTTGATAATAAAGTCTTTTGATGGTTGTAATTTAGATATGAAACATTGATTTAAACCTTCATCCCAATTTAGAAGCATTTCAAGATGGATACTAATATTGTTTGGTCCATCAAAAACTAATAAATAACGAGTAGCTTTGTTGTGGAAGTAGACATGTTTTAGTAGGACAATGTTAGAATGGTGTTCTTTGAACTCAGATTTTTTTTTTCAGAGATAGTAAAAATGTTCTTTGAGTGCTTAATATGTTAATTATCAAAATAATGTTCGTTGATTATTTCACTTTCTTTTTTTTTTCTTTTTTCTTTTGATTTGCATTTTTTTCTCGATCAAGCTGCATCGGCTTGCACTGAATTAGGGCTTGCCTTAAGGAAGATTTTGATCTATATGACAGGTAGAAACATCCAAATCTAACAAACATGACCTCATTACCTTCATCAATTTTGTGGGGCATTGCCTTGAACAAACATGATGCCGACGCATGTTGGATATAACAAGCGTAAGATCCAAAATTAATTTTTTGAAAAGTCTCAATTAAGACTCTGCTGCCGCGGAGAGTTAATAAATAATTATAAATATTTTAATTTTGTATGATGCTCAGTTCAGGATCCACTATTATTCTTTTTTTATTTTTTACTTTTTTGAATTCGAGATCCACTTTAAATGCATTTGGTTCCAGAAATAAATGCGAGCAATAGCTGGAAGGAGTAAACTCCATTTAATGCGCATTCAATTTCGCAATAGTTTGAATGGCTAAATTGACATATCATTTTTGAGCATTCATAGGGCGAATAAGTCCCAACTAGCACTTGATAATATTTAAGTAAAACAAACTGATCTTTAAATTAATCAAACTGGCTTCTGCTGACAGAAGACCAAAGACATGCCTACAGAGAGCACAAAAGAAGTGCCACTTGATTTTAGGAATGGTTTACATGAAAGATAAACAATATAGTGACAGTATAGCACATCAATGCACAAGCCAAGGTAGCTAATTTTATACTTAATCAATTTCGCGGTTGTGACGTGTTGGGTTGCATGGGTAGGGGCAGTCAATCTTCCGCATGGAAGTCCGGCCAAAATACCAGTCTCCAACTGCTTTTGCAATTGGCTGCAAAAAGAAAACTATAAAGATAAGACAGCCTATAAAAGTTGTGCACTTGGAATGATCATAAATTCCATCGCACAAGCCTAATATTAAGTAATTTTTATTTTGATACAAAAATCTTGGTTCAAATGCAACATAACAACCAACAACATGCAACTATATAATAGATCATAATGACGGTGAAAAGTTGAAAAAGAAAAAAAAAACAACTAAATGCATCAGTAGCCTGCAATGGCGCTAAAACAATATATACTTCTAATCAACATATTTCAGACTAAGCACTGCAAGTTATGACAGAAGGAGCAATGATATCTTCTTTTTTTTTCTGTAAAAAAAAAAAATCAGAAAGTAGCGATCCACACGTGTCAACTACCACCACTGAATATTTGGAATTAAGTAGAATATAGTAGAGTTTACCATCTTATCTATAACAGGAGAATCACTTCTTAACCATGTCTCCTGAGCCCCTGATTGGCAGTGGGAATAACACGAGTCTATAAACATGCCTATAGATGATGAGTTTGCAGGCAGTGCACGCATAAACTCTGATCTGAAACCTGTTATAACATCAAAAAATATGTTAATCCCATACTCTTCAAACACAACAAATCAACAGTTCAACTGGCCTAGAGAAACTAAAATCTTCAATTATAATAAACATGTAATAATTCATGACTCTGCATCGTTACATGATGATATTTATGTTGCTGTTCCCAGGTAAGATAACTAGAAGGAAGAACTGGAAATTGGGCATATGATTCAATCTCTCTTTTAGCTGCACCGCGGGCGTTACGCGGCAGCCCCGCGGTCATTCCGCGACCACCCCACGGCAGCACGAGCGGCCGTTGATTTCGCCCCACCGAGCTGTAGAAATAGGGTTATAAACCCCCCCCCTTTCTTGCCCTAGAGCACCACCGAGCCCTCTCTTCTCCTTCTCCTCCCTCTTCTTCCTCTGCTCTTGCCTCCCAAGTGGCTGGCGGGCCGCCGGATCCACCACTATCACCACCCGTGCCCTCCCCTGTTTTGGGATCCACTTCCCTTTCGGAAAGCGTCGCCGTCGCCACCGCTTGATCGCCGGATTGAGCAGCCTCGACCGAGATCCCACTGCCTCTGCCACCGCCGGTAAGCCCTCCTCTTTTGCCCTTGATTCCATGCCAAATAGAAAGCAATGTCTTCCTCCCTCTGTTTTGGCCCCATCAACCGAGAGCGTTCTCGATTGATCTTGACCCCGGCCACCGCAACGGCCGCCGGCCGCCACTGCGGTCGGCTGGCCGTCGACCGAGGAGTGGCCTCCGGCCAGCCCGCCACCCCCTTCCTCTTCCGCTCTCCCTCTCGGTCTTCGCCTACCGTAGGGGGGTTGGGGAGGAAGAAGGCCCTACGGGCCGAACAGGGCCAAGCATGGGCCCTGTTCACCGTGGGCCCGACCTGGGCCCGGTTCACTGTGGGCCCAACTTGGGCCCGGTTAAAAAAAAAAAAAAAATCCGAAACCCAGTTCAGACCCAAAACCCGAAATTCAAAATCCAGTTCAGATTCGAAATCCGACCCGAAACCCAGTTCAACTCTGAACCCGAACCCGGAGCCCGAACCCGAACCTGAATCCGAAACCCGAAATCCGAACCTAGAACCCGAAACCCAGAACCCGAAATCCGAAACCCAGTTCAGACCCGAAATTCGAAATCCGGAATCCGAAACTTGAAACCCAGAACCCGAAATCCGAACCCATTTGGCCAATAAATAAAATTTTATAGTTAAGCCCTTGATAGTATATTATTGCACAAAAGAGCCTTCTGTAATTTATGTTTGATCCCTAAGAAAGATTTATTACATAAAGGTCCCGAACTATATTTATTTAGTCCATTCAAGCTTTATAGAATAGTATTCTGTAATTAAATATTAGTCCCTGCAAAAGATTTTATTACATAAATGAACAAATTAGAGGCCAACTTTGGGAGGGCCCTATTACGCCGAGTCTATAAGGGCCCATCGGGCCATATCCGATGAGGGCCCTATCGGGCCATGCCCACTGTGGGCCAACTCTGAGCCCTGTTGAGCCGTGTCCAGTAGTATTACTTTTGGTTTTGCTTAGCTCTGAAATTTACAAAGAAATTAATTAAATGTTAACAGGTGAACCTGATCCGCCTACCTGAAGTAGGAATTAAGCGAGAAGAGGTAAGTAACTTAATACTTCAAGTGTGTTTTCTGAATTATTTAATAAACTGATTATGTTTTGATATATGTTTTGCATTCAGTAAAATGGGTCAGACAGGTTAAATTTTATTTGAAAATCATGTTATATGCTCTGAAATCCATGAAATATATTTTTATATATATATATGCATTCTCAGCATGGCTATGATCTGTTCTGTTCTGTTCTGGCCCCGCCAATGGGGATTATACGTTGGACCTGTCGACTTGTAATCTGTGAGGAACCGATTTCGACACCGTACCACCGGTGATTAGAATAGTGGTATTTGGACACCGTACCACCGGTGATTAGAATAGTGGTATTTGGACACCGTACCACCGGTGCATAATAATAGTGGTGTTTGGCACCTTGTGCAACCCATGCCACTGGGTTATGTGGCCGTAGCCTATTATGTTGAGATTTTGGTATAAGAGTTTTTGGAAAAATGATAATAAGTTTTGAAAACAACAAATGATGTTATTTATGATTTATTCCAGACATTATCCTGTATTTTGATCTAATATGCTCTGACCCCACTCTGGGGTATTTTGTTGTTTACTGGGCTAGTGTAGCTCATTATTCTGTTTTCTTCATTTTTCAGATCCAGAGGCTTGATCACACGGGATTGGGGAGTGCGTTAGAGTTTCCGATGATTCTTCAGTTATTGACATTTTAGTTAGTTTAGTTTGGACATTTGAATTATGTTGGCATATGCTATTTTGAAATTTTGTAAGTCTGCTTTTGAATAATTTAAATAATTTTGTAATTTGGGGCTTGCCTTTGGTTGAGTTTGCATATAATAACAGTTACCAGGCAAGTATTCAAATGGCACCTTATGAGGCTCTATATGGAAGAAAGTGTAGATCACCTATCTGTTGGGATGATGTTGGTGAAAGAAAAATTATGGGCCCCGAGATTGTGCAACAAACAGTAGAGAAGATCCAGCTGATCAGGGAACGCCTCCGGATAGCTCAGAGCAGACAGAAAAGTTATGCAGATAATAGAAGAAAGGAATTAGAATTTCAGGTCGGAGATCATGTGTTTCTGAAAGTGTCTCCTACTAAAGGGGTGATGCGATTTGGAATATGCGGAAAACTTAGTCCACGCTATGTCGGCCCCTTTGAGATTCTGGAAAGAGTAGGAGCAGTGGCTTACAAATTGGCACTTCCACCTTCACTGTCTGGAGTTCACAATGTTTTTCATGTTTCCATGCTAAGAAAGTATATTCCAGATATGAGCCATGTGGTAGAAGTGGCTCCCTTGCAGCTTAGAGAAGATTTGACATATCCTGAGCAGCCTGTACGTGTGGTTGATAGAAAAGAGCAAGTGTTGAGGAGGCGCACGATTCCTTATATTAAGATCCAGTGGAGCAATCACTCAGAACGAGAGGCCACGTGGGAGCTGGAGGACGAGATGAAGGATAAATATCCGGACCTTTTTGCAAGCTAAGGTATGTTAAATTTCGAGGACGAAATTTTTTTTAGGGGGGAAGAATGTGAGACACGGGGCTGAAGTCGGCAGCCCTCGCCGACTTCAGCCCCGATTCATTTGGGGAAGGAGCTGGAACAGAGGATCGCGTGGGCGATCCTCTCCGGCTCCTCCGGAGGGGCAAACAAGGCAAGGGCGCCGCGAGATTCCCGCGGCGCCCCTCCTAGTCCATCCACGGCCGATTCACGGCCGTGAATCGGCCGTGGATCTCGCTTGACCGCCGCGATTTTCGCAGCGGAGAACCGTTGCGATGGGGCTATAAAGCCCCATCTACTCCTTCCCCTAGGGCATCCCGAGCTCCTCCTCCTCCTCCTCCTCCTCTTCTTCCTTCCCTCCTCCTCTTCTCTGACCGGTGTACCCTCCCGACCGAGCGCCGCCCGGATCCCCCTCGCGGCCACCCCCTGTTCTGAGACCCATCTCCTTGGGTTCAAGCGTCGCCGCCGCCGCCTGACACCGGACCGAGCCTCCCCCGGCCGAGATCCGCCACTTCCGTCGACTGCCGGTAAGCCCTCTTCCCTTTGTGCTCTCCGATCTTAGCCGATGCATGCTTTCCTCCCTTTGTTTTGGCCCCAAACCGAGACCACTCTCGGTCTCTTCCTCGTCAGTCACCGCCGCAACCGCTGGCGGCCAGCTGACCGTCGACCAAGAGGAGGCCGGAGGCCACCCGGGCTGGCCCTCTCCCTCTCTCTTCTGTCTCTCCTGCTTCCTCTGTCCGTGAGGGGGTTTGGGGAAGGAGGATACCATCACGGGCCAAATTGGGCCCGTTGGGCCACTCCATTGCAGGCCCAACTTGGGCCCAGTCCACTGCAGGCCCAACTTGGGCCCAGTCCAGTCCGATTGGGCCCAGTCGGGCAGTACCCTTGTGGGCCCAGCTTGGGCCCTTTTCAGATCCAAGCCCGGAACCCGAACCCGGATCCGAAACCCGGAACCCGAAATCCGAACCCATTGGGCCGTGCCCAATATGGGCCTATCAGGCCATGCCCATTATGGGCCAACTATGGGCCGTGTCCAATAGTATTATTTTTGGATTTTTGCTTAATTCTGACATTAACAAAGAATTAATTAAATTTAAACAGGTGAACCTGATCCGCCTATCTGAAGTAGGAATTAAGCGAGAAGAGGTAAGTAACTTAATACTTCAAGTGTGATTTCTAAATTATTTGATAAACTGATTATGTTTTGATATATGTTTTGTATTCAGTAAAATGGGTCAGGCATGTTAAATTTTATTTGAAAATCATGTTATATGCTCTGTAATTCGTGAAATATAATTGAACAATTTCTGAAATATATTTTTATATACATATGCATTCTCAGCATGGCTATGATCTGTTCTGTTCTGTTCTGGCCCCGCCAATGGGGATTATACGTTGGACCTGTCGACTTGTAATCTGTGAGGAACCGGTTTCGACACCGCGCCACCGGTGATTAGAATAGTGGTTTCTGGACACCGTTTCCACCGGTGGCTAATAATAGTGGTTTCTGGCACTCTGTGCAACCCATGCCACTGGGTTACGTGGCCGTAGCCTATCATGTTGAGATTCTGATATCAGAGTTTTTTGGAAAAATGATAATAAATTTTGAAAATAGAAAAATGATGTTATTTATAACTTATTTCAGTTATTATCCTGTATTTGATCTGATATGCTCTGACCCCACTCTGGGGTATTTTGTTGCTTACTGGGCTAGTGTAGCTCATTATTCTATTTTCTCCATTTTTCAGATCCAGAGGCTTGATCGCACGGGATTGGGGAGTGCATTAGAGTTTCCGATGATTCTTCAGTTATTGGCATTTTAGTTAGTTTAGTTTGGACATTTGAATTATGTTGGCATATGTTATTTTGGAGTTTTGTAAGACTGCTTTTGAATGATTTTAAGTATTTTGTCAATTTTAAGCATCTGCTATTAATCCTTAAATAAAGTCTTGAACATCTGTATTTGCTTTGATGTAATCCGATGCCTTGCACGCCTGTGCAGTCCGCCGTGCGGGCGTGCGGCGTCTGCCGCGCCTCGGGCTCGGGGTGTGACAAGTATCACCAAAAAAATCTCTCTTTTAGCAAATAATGAATGCGTGTGTGGACAAAATGTCAGTGGTGGAGGCTCTGAAAATCCAAGCCTGTTTGGTGAATTTGCTATACAAAAAGAAACTTCTTTCAATAAGAAACAACTTAAAGTGCTGACCTTGCATGACCTGAAGTTGATTCGAAGAACACTTCTTTCTATCAAGCTTGCATTCACCCCAAACTTTACGGGGATCAGAAGGACTGTAACAACCCAGGACCTCACCCAAAATGGCTAGCCGGAAGTTATTATTTGGGTTCCTTGATCCTGTATAAGTACCCAAGATCTACCCAGCAAATAACCGATGTGGGACTAAACACACGCCCGCATGGGTCCTCACATACTCCCCCCGTTCAAGCCCTGACGTCCTCGTCAGGCTAAGGGTTCAAATCTATTCAAATCTAATCACAAACACCACGATTGGCCCGTAGTCAGCCCCAATGGATCCATGCTGCAGTGTCCCCTAGTCCACATAGGTTATGGGCCGGGTTGGCTCTGATACCAAATGTCACGCCCCCGCCTTTGCGAGGCACGTGAGGCACCTAGTGCCCACGTGGGGGCCACATGAAGGGGGACCACGAGGCTCCCCTGCCAGATATTGTCCGGTTCTGGAGCTTCACGCAAGCGTCCTTCACCCCTCCCCGGTTTTGTTTTCCACCCAAAACGCGTCTGCAGGATTTGGAGTCACCCGCCTCATATGCCCAGGCTCTAGAACGAGTCTTTCCGATGTGGGACTATTGGGCCTCACACCCTTCCCACCATCGGACAAGAGCCGTCCTCGGCTCTGATACCACCAAATCTGTCACGCCCCAAGCCCGAGGCGCGGCAGACGCCGCACGCCCGCACGGTGGGCCGCACAGGCGTGCAAGGCAGCAGATCATATCAAAGCAGATACAGATGTTTAAAACTGGCATAATTATTTAAATTGTTCAAAAGCAGTCTTACAAAATTTCAAAATAGCATATGCTTATAAAAGTCAAATACTTTAATCAATCTAACTAAAGGACTAATAACTGAAGGAATCGTCGGAAAATCTAACGCACTCCCCAATCCCGTGCGATCAAGCCTCTGGATCTGAAAAATAGAGAAAATAAAATAATGAGCTACACTAGCCCAGTAAGCAACAAAATACCCCAAAGTGGGGTGAGAGCATATCAGATCAAATACAGGATAATAAAATAAATCATAAATAACATTGTTTTATTATTTTCAAAACTTATTATCATTTTTCCAAAAACTCTGATACCAGAATCTCAACATAATAGGCTACGGCCATGTAACCCAGTGGCATGGGTTGCACAAGGTGCCAAACACCACTATTATTAAGCACCGGTGGTACGGTGTCCAAATACCACTATTCTAATCACCGGTGGTACGGTGTCGAAACCGGTTCCTCACAGATTACAAGTCGACAGGTCTAACGTATAAACCCCATTGGCGGGGCCAGAACAGAACAGAACAGATCATAGCCATGCTGAGAATGCATATATATATATATAAAAATATATTTCAAAAATTGTCCATTTATATTTCATGGATTTTAGAGCATATAACATGATTTTCAAATAAAATTTAACATGTCTCACCCATTTTACTGAATGCAAAACATATATCAAAACATAATCAGTTTATTAAATAATTTAGAAATCACACTTGAAGTATTAAGTTACTTACTTCTTCTCGCTTGATTCCTACTTCAGGTAGACGGATCAGGTTCACCTGTTAAAGTTTAATTAATTTCTTGTTAATTTCAGACTAAGCAAAATTTAAAAATAATACTATTGGACATGGCCCAACAGAGCCCAAAGTTGGCCCATAATGGGCACGGCCTGATAGGGCCCATATCGGACTCGGCCCAATGGGCCCGCATAGACTCGGCTAAATAGGGCCCCCAAAGTTGGCTTCTAATTTGTTCATTTATACAATAAGATTTATTGCAGGGACTAATACTTAATTACAGGGTACTATTCTATAATAAAACTTGGGTGAGGGGACTAAATAAATATAGTTGGGGGCCTTTATGTAATAAATCTTTCCTATAGGGATCAAATACAAATTACAGGAGTCCCTATTTCTGAAATAGCATACTGCCAAGGGCTTAACTGCAAAAAATCTGTTTATTGGTCAAATGGGTTTGGGTTTCGGATCCCGGGTTTCGGGTTCGGGTTCCAGTTCAGGTTCAGGTTTGGGCTCAGGTTTGGGTTCGGGTTCGGGTTCGGGTTCGGATTCTCGGGTTTGATCTGGATCCAAGTTGGGCCCATGGGGGTATTGCCCAATTGGGCCAAACCGGACTGGACTGAGCCCAAGTTGGGCCTGCAGTGGACTGGGCCCAACGGCCCAGTTTGGCCCGTGATGGGCCTCCTCCTTCCCCAAACTCCCCCCCACGAACAGGGGGAGAAGAAGAGACGGAGGAGAGAGGGAGGTGGCCGGCGGGGGTGGCCGGCTTGGGTGGCCGGGGGCCACCCCTCGATCGACTGCCAGCCAGCCGCCATGGCGGCCGGCGGCGTTGCAGGGACCGACGGGGAGGAGAAGCAACCGAGATGATGATCTCGGCTGCTTGGGCTGAAACAGAGGAGAGGAGGATCTCGACGGAGGAGGGCTTACCGGCGATCGACGGAGGTGGCAAATCCCGGCCGAGGGAGGCTCGGTCCGGCGTCAAGCGACGGCGGCGATGTTTGAAGCCGAGGGGTTGGATCTCGGAGCAGGGGAAGCTCGCGGAGGGGATCCGGGCGGCGCTCGGTCGGGAAGACACACCGATCGGAGAGGAGGAGGAGGGAAGGAGGAAAGAGAAGGAGGAAGAGGGCTCGGTTTGCCCTAGGGAGGAGGATTTGGGGGGTTTTTATCACCCCCCTCGTGATGGCTCTCCGCCGCGAAGATCGCGGCGGCCGAGCGAGATCCGCGGCCGCGGTTCGGCCGCGGATGAGCTGGAGGGGGGGGGGGGGTGCCGCGGGACTAGCGACATCCCCGCCCCGATCATCCCCGGAAGAGCCGGAGAGGATTGCAAATCGCGATCCTCTGTTCCGGCCTTCCAAAAAGAGAACGGGACTGAAGTCAGCAGGGGCTGCCGACTTCAGCCCGTGTCTCACATTTTCTCCCCCTTAGAAAAATTTCGTCCTCGAAATTTAACATACCTTAGCTTGCAAAAAGGTCCGGATATTTTTCATTCATCTTGTCCTCCAGCTCCCACGTGGCTTCACGTTCTGAGTGATTGCTCCACTGGATCTTAACATAAGGAATCGTGTGCCTCCTCAACACTTGCTCTTTTCTATCAACCACACGTACAGGCTGCTCAGGATATGTCAAATCTTCTCTAAGCTGCAAAGGAGCCACTTCTACCACATGGCTCATATCTGGAATATACTTTCTTAACATAGAAACATGAAAAACGTTGTGGACTCCAGACAGTGAAGGTGGGAGTGTCAATTTGTATGCCACAGCTCCTACTCTTTCCAGAATCTCAAAAGGGGCCCACATAGCGTGGACTGAGTTTTCCACGTATTCCAAATCGCATCACCCCTTTAACTGATCAAATAAGTCATCAATTCTTGGTAGAGGATACTTGTTCTTTATTGTTACTTTATTTATCACTCGATAATCAATGCATAATCTCATACTACCATCCTTCTTCTTTACAAATAAGACTGGGGCTCCCCAAGGTGAAACACTAGGTCTGATGAAACCCTTATCAAGAAGATCCTGCAACTGCTCCTTTAATTCTTTCATTTCAACTGGAGCCATTCTATAGGGGGTCTTAGAGATTGGTGTGGTACCAGGAATCAAATCAATTGCAAAATCAATTTCTCTATCTGGTGGCAAGCTAGGGAGGTCTTCCGGAAAGACATCGGGGTATTCATTTACTACTGGGATATCTTCAAATCTTTGATCTGACTGTCTAGTGTCAACCACTGTGGCAATATATGCCATACTCCCCTTTCTAAGTAGTCGCTTAATTTGCATAGCAGAAATAATTCGAGGGGAGGTATATGCACCACTGCCGATGAAGCTGAATTCAGTATCTCGAGGGATCTAAAATTTTATCCGCTTTTCATGACAGTTAATGGTAGCAAAGTGTGATGCTAAGTAGCCCATACCGAGAATTATGCCAAAGTCATGCGTATCTATAACTATCAAATCAGCAGGCAAGTCTTTACCTACTATCTGAACCGGACAAGTCCTGCAGACCTGATTACCCATCATCCCACTTCCAGCAGGGGTGTTAACATGCAAATCATACTCTAACAGCATGTAAGGTAGATCATGTTTTCGCACAAATATCGATGGCATAATGAATGTGCAGCACCAGTATCAAATAGTATATAAGCATAAACAAAAGCAACCGGTAGTGTGCTGATCCCTCAAAGGATAATGACTAACCTTAGAGTCAAATTATTATGTTGCTAAGAATATGATTCACAAAATGAACATGTACTGATAATCATTAGATAGCAACGATTTATCTCAAAAATGATTTGTATCAAATCGCAAAAGTAGGTCTAAGAAGGCAAAGTATTGATACCATGATTCAATATGCCACAAAGCCTTTAACTTAAACTTATAAATCATAAGATGAGAGCAAATAATGCATGGTTTATTCAGATACTTAACAAATTAGACCATATTTGGTCAACAATCAACTAACCTGAGTCATGATACGCTCAAATTATTATTTTCTTAGCATACCCAAACATAGCAAAGTTTATACAGAAGATAACATAATCGTATCATGATTGACCTGAGAATCAATAGTGTTCACCTTTCCTTATTAACAAAATCTTTCATTATTGAACAACAGTCTTTTATCATAACATGTTACCAAAACATAGTCAATATTTTTGACCAGTTTAAATTTACTCAGTCCATCAAATTTCCGCTGCGCAACTCAGATCAATATTCTCCAAACTTTCTTAATGATCCCAAATTATTAGCATTTTTTTTTCTTTTTAATATCCAAGCAAAATTTTATCCTTGCTTCCCAAGTACACTAGGTCATGATTAACCCTTGAGATAGTTGTCGTATTTATACCATCATATGATCAAGTAATCATATTCTAGATCCAAATTTGAACTAAGCCAATTCTATTTTTCCTTGGCACTTCCATTATACAAGTTGATATTTATTCTAAGCTTTGATAATTAAAAGATTCTAGATTAACTTACTCAGGAGCTTACTCAATCATCCCGAATCTTTTCTTTTAGGCTAAACTTATTTGGGCCTCTCATGAAATCCCACTTGCATTTCTCATATGGTGATACAAAATCCACAATCAACTCATAGCCTTGATTAATAAATATTTAACTCACAAAAATCAAATAATCTGGTTCAAAGCTTTACAAGAAATTCCTCCAAGATATAAGCTCTATGATTTTACATTGAGATCCATCAAAATATCAATCTTAATTGTTTCAAGTCTCAAGGGTTAGGGCCAAATAAAAATTCTTAAGTCTCATCCCCAAGTATATTTTCCTTCTATATACGAGTTCCATGCATGATCCACATACAGATTTCAATAAATATTTTCTAGTCCAAACTTTAAACATTTTTTTTTTTATAGATGAATCTTAATTTGCCACCAAAATAATTAACTTCAACTAGAAGCAATATCCACAGTGTCTGATATCAAGTTAAACTTCCAAAATAATTACATTGCACGATAATATCTCATGATTAATATTCCTTCACTTAATTTAGTCAAAATCTAATTAATCAACACTTGAAATACAAATTGCTCCACCAAGAAAACTCTCATAGTAGCTTATTCACACTTTGGTAACGACCATAATTAGGTTGCATTCTAATTTTAGCATTTCAAAATTCTGATAAAATAACACAAATTTATCAATAATAAAAGCAAATAAATACCTTCGTCTAATGGCCTAATGTCTACCCATCTCTCAAACTTTCCGACGAATCCTAAAGATTCTAAACTTAAGCTCCGTCTGACTATTTCAAACACAATCCCTAGGAATCTGAAACCGAGCTCTGATATTATTAGAACACTATTTTGTACAAATAAAACATTTTGGCTACTTTACAGGAACATACATTTTGTGCCTTGTTCATCCTCTTTGCCAGTAGATCATCTATAATAGCACGCCAAACCCTAGCTCCTCTAAAGTGAAGATTTGTTGCCTAAGTAGATGATGCCATAAAAACCATTGTTATATTAATGGATTTATGATTTGTAAATAAAAGAGGAAAAATAGTAATCAAATTGCAAGTACAGCACATTTTGCCTAAGCAAAATGCGGAACAGACTTACAGGATTTACTGCCTCTATATCACCAGTGAATGATGAACCGTCACAGTATCGAATCTTGACCTTATTCCAGTTATAGAAGTCTACATGTAGCCCCAGAAAGACATATTAATTATAATTCAGAAACGGTGTTTCATTTAAAATAAATGAAAAACTTAATCTTAGCGTTCAATTACATAGAATATAGGTAAATATGTGATCACTTAGTTGTGAATTATCGGACAACAGAAATTACAAATGGCAGGTGACTGCAGAAACTGACTGGCCCTTTGGAGAAGGAACATTAATATTTAATATGAATAGCAAGGTATCCACTAGCAAGGAGTTGCATCTGGAGACCACGAAGCGGACAACTATATTTAATTAATGAAGTGGCTGAAATTACATATAAAACATCACAAATCAGAAATAATTGCACTACTTGCAGAACAAGCCACTCCCCTGTTTGTATGCAAGGAGATATATGCTCATAGTACTAAACCATGGAGACCCACCCAAGGAGACTTCATTAAGCAATGACAAGGCCCTTGTTTGTATAAAGATATACTAGACCAGCCTGAGAGAGACATTCTTTAGCATCGTTTTCTCGTGAATTTTTGGCATATGAGATAAAAAGGATATATATTTTCAATGGATGGTTGAAAAGCCACAAGCCAGAAGAGAGATTTTAAGGTATGATAAATGTTTGTCTCATTAACTCACATGATCTGCATGAAACATTATCTATCTTGCCAGTCACTTCATCCAGAAATTCATTAAAATGCTTTATGCTTTATTTTTCGTCATCCAAGATTCTCTAGACCTTGGAATTCAGTTCACCTGAATTTCCTCGGCTGCGGGATAACGAAACCTGGATAGTACTTAATCCAGAATAAGCCACCCTCGACTTGAGAAAACCTGAAGTAATCCTGCTACTTTGGCAGGATAGCTTTATCTAGGTATATTCACGTAAGGTGGCAAGAAGTTAGATTTTCTTTTTTTTATTCACACTTTTATAGGTTCCTTTCTCAGAGCCAGATTCATTCTAGAACTAGATCATAGTAAAAGGGTAGAACTAGATCACGGTAAAAGGCCTATTATTTGATAGTCCATCAAGCCATGGACAGTCCTCCACGACAGCAGGGACAAGGCAATGGTTGCTTGGCCGGCCATCACAGGGTTGGACCATCACAATGCCGGATCTGGCCGGCATATGGCACTGAGAGCCGACACGGGATCCGGCATCGACTCTCGGCCATGGCTTTCATCCCATCCCAATGTCGGATCTGGCCGGCATATGGCGCCAAGAGCCATCAAAGGATCCGGCGTACGTAGCTGCTGGCCATGGCCTCCATCACACACTTCGTAGATTATAAAAAAAAAAACTTACAGGATGATCACTGTCGGGCGGCGGATTTTTGCCCGAGTAGTCATCGTCGGGCGGCGTTGCATCCGGCAGCAGACGACATGAACGCGCTCGCCGGCGGAATCTCAGCCCGCCGACGTTGCCCCTGGTGGCGTGCGATCGCCGGAGGGCTCGCCATCTGGCGGCGAGTCCACCGGAGGCAGGTGCTCGCCGCCCGGAGATCGGAGGCAGGCGGGCTGGGTCGGAAGACGGGTCGGGCCGACTCCCGACCCGTCTTCGGTTCTTTTTTTTACAAAAAACTAATTTATGGCATAACGGATCTGGATTTTGGGTTTCGACCCGAACCCGTAATCGTTAACCCATCTGCATTTAAAAAAAAGGGGCATAACGGGTTTGGGTTTTTGGGTTTCGATCCGAAACCTGAATTCGTTTGGCCAATAAAAGGGGAACTTTTAGTTAAGCCGCTCTGAAACATTTTATTTGTGCAGATAGTCCTTTCAGGGATATTAGAAGAAGAAATTATTTTAATTCAGTCCCTGTTAAATGGTACACTTATGCATCAGTCCTTCCAGGGCTGTTAAAAGAAGAAATGTTTCTGTTAAGCCCTTGTGAAACATTTTATTGTATGACATCCTTCCTATTGGGAATTGTATCCTAAATGTCAATCGTCAGCATGTTGATTGAATTTTATAAATGAATTGACAAATCAATAAAGTATTTATTGGCATTATTTATCATTTTACATCTTCAAATGAACTCTTATATAATGAATTCCTTAGGATTTATTAATGATAAAGGAGGATTTATCTTTGAATCCTTAAACTAGTTCGCGATCAAATGATATGTTATAAGGACAACATTATCGAGATTAGGTCGTTGTGTGACATATACGTTGGTTGTTCTCTTAACCAAGGAGTGTGGAGACACTGGTATGCCACACAGGTGAAGTGTAGGAGTACATTTCACTGAACGTGACCAATTCCGGAACGCTCTATTGTCGAGAGATGTTCCGAGTGGATATGGATATAAGTTTGACCCTCTGACCTGAGACCGCAATCTGTAACTAGCAAGCAACTCACTGTACTTTGGTACCAGACTACCTGGATTTCTAATTCAGTGACGAAAGGTCACTAGATGCAGTCAAGTACTTGCGTAGTCAGTTGTGAGGCAAGATGATATTGACCCCTCCTGAAAAACAGAAGATAATGTCTTGTGATTAATTTAGCAAAACCTTGGCCAAGGTAATCCCAGTGAGGAGTCACGGGATATCTAAAGTTAATCACATAATGGATGTACTAATTATAGGGTTGACAGTGAGC
The DNA here is from genome assembly GCF_009389715.1 of Phoenix dactylifera. Taxonomy (NCBI): domain Eukaryota; kingdom Viridiplantae; phylum Streptophyta; class Magnoliopsida; order Arecales; family Arecaceae; genus Phoenix; species Phoenix dactylifera. Next base: position 182,306 of record NW_024068168.1, read on the forward strand.
TCTAAGTCATCCATTAGGAGTCAAAGGGATTGAATTATACAGTAACCATAGTCCAGAATTCTAGAATATTTGCTTCGCATATATTCGGCCTATCCGGACGTCGGGTACCATTGCTAGATGGTTACATCGATTAGTGTAGGAAGTCGTTCCTATACTACCGGCTTAGGTTCGAGCCTATGAGGTCACGCATAAAAGATTCCTGATTGATCAAGAAGGCTGATGAATGATTAAGAATCATTCATATAATTTGGTCAATTCAATTGGTAAATTATATTATAAAATAATTAAAGTAATTATCGGAGGATTAATTAGTAATTAGATTGCTAATGAACTCAATTTGATTGAGTAATTGAGCTAAGGATGAGCCAAATTGAATTAGATTCAACTTTGGGCTCAATCAGGATTTTGACCTAATTGGATTAGGTCAGAACCAAAAGGACTTAAGCTGATCAAATTAATTTTAAATTAATTTGCGCTTAATTGGGGATTGACCTAATTGGATTAGGTCCAACACAAAGTAAATAATTCAATTTGATTGAGTTTGGATGAGCCAAAAATTGAATTGGATTCAATTTGAGCTTAATTAGGGTCTGACCTGATTAGATTGGGTTCAATCAAAATGCTTTGTTTTAATCTGGGTTTGACGAAATTTGATTAGGTGCAACCCAAGGGGATTAGTTTCAGATGATGTGGCAATTAGTGGTGACATGGAATTTGATTTCATAAATTTTAAATAAACCAAAATTATTGTTTACTATTTGAATTTGAATTCAAACATTAAACAATATATTAAATGATTTCATATATCAAATAACTTTTCAAGCTGGCGTGTGAACCTCTGAATCATTTAAATTCGAATTTCAAATGAAATATATATGTGACAAGAGAAAGAAAAATTCTGCCGCATGGATTTCATATTCCTTCCCTCTTGCGCATTTGAATTTAAATCAGATTTGGTTGAGATCTGATTTGGGTTGTTCCTATTCCATTGCATGCGCCAACTAAATGAGGTTTTCTGAAGATAATTTTCGAATTTTGAGTGAAATTCGGAGGCCAAAAGGGGTCAAACATGGGCGCCGGCAAAGCATCCATTGCAACCTTCTTCCTCACATGCCTCCTCTTCCTCTTCTTCTCCATTTTAGCTAAGTTTTTCAGGATGGATAATATCTAGAAGATTCAAGATCAGATCTGAGTCCTCTACCTTCTTTACAAATCTCATCTCTATCTGCTTCAAGACGATTGATCAAGAGTTGATTGAATACCGGCGAGCAGATTTCAGCCTTCAAGTGTTCTGCAGCTGCTAACACTGTTGCGGAAGAAGATCCTTCAAGACTTCGCGTGTACTTCTCGTAGAGGCCATTCGTGTGCGTGGCTGCGAAGTCAAGGATCAGATCCTCAACTTTGATCCATCATAAAAGGTATTAATCTAGCATTAATCATTTATTATAGTGTCAAGATCTAGGTCCGATTCCTCGAGATTTTATTTTCTTTTGGGGCTCGTCACGGAGACATCTCCGGAATCCATTCGATGGATAGTCGGAGATTAATTGGAATAGAGTTCTTAAGTTTTAGATCTGATAGTTAATCATGCATAAAAGTTTTAGTATAATTGTTTAAACGATTCCGACATAATCCTATGTTTTCTTAATGTGCTGATTTCTAGATTTAATCTTGTGATGCATGAATTAAATTGTTTGATTTATTTTTCCGTTGCATTTTTGAAACTTAAAAAGAACTACGTGTGGCTTGATCCCCCTTATAAAGGGGTACGTAGGCAACCCGATCAGGTTCAGCCATGGTTTTTCAAAAAAAAAATTCAGCATGCTAAACACCGAAGAACCTAGGATCCACTTTCAGTGGTATCAGAGCCAGGTTCATATTTAAACTTTTATGTTTTAATTCTTGCAATTAAATCTGAAATCATTAACATGTTTAGATTAGATCTAAAGTGCTTTTTATGATTGATTTAATTGCTGATTATGCCTGATTAAGTAGATCTGAAATTTTGGATGCATATGATGAATGTTTGTGTTAGGATTAGTAACATAAATAAATCTGAAATCATAATATTGTTTAGATTAGATCTAAATAAAGTTTATGATTCATATGATCTCTGATTTTAATGAAAAATTAGATCTGAAAATAAAAGTGAAAAAACAAATGCATAAGATGTATATTGTTTGTATTAATTCATGTTGTTATTTCATGTTGTTATGTATATGTGATGCATAAACATAAAACATAATGACTTAAACATGAATTAAATCTGATTACATATGATTAATTACAAATACTCAGATCTGAAAATGAGTTTTAAGAACTGAAAGATTGTAATTAATATGTAATTAAAAGAAATATGCAATGATCAAAACTTTCATAAGTCTAAACTTAATTGAGAATTAAGTGAATTGTAACTCAATTAATTGACATTGCATAATTCTTTGGGCATATGGGTTAGCTTGAATCAAGTTCCTAGGATTGGGTTAGACCTAAGGTTAGAATCATACATGGACTAATAGAATTAATTGATCAAATCTAATTAAGTAACTAGATTAGGTCAAGAAAATTCTAGGTCAATTTACAATAGTTGTAGATGGATCAAGTCCATATCTTTGATTAGACCAAGATGGAACTTGATTTATGCTCAGAGGTGTAGCCCGAGTCATTTGAGTAATCAATCGAAATTGATTAACCAGTTGGTGTCTAAGGTAAGTTTGGCAGACTCGACCGGTGATTTTTAATTGGAAGCTACTCGCACTGATTCGTCTTTGTCGAGTTAATGGTATATCCCTTCCACCGATCTCACTTACCTGATCGACATGGTCAATCACATTTTGATGGGATCACTTAATGATTCGAGTTAGCCCATGCCTATAAGAAAAATCAGTTTGACTGATTTAGGTGCCTTTTTAATCGGTTTGAGTCTAATCTGATTTGGTGAAGTCAGTGGGAGAAATTAGACTAACCGGACCCTCTTATCTATCCCAATTATGAAATTCTCTAAAATTATTAGGTCCTTAAAATGAAATGGTTATGGAGATAGCTAGGTTAGCCTCCCATTAAGTTGGATGATAATGGGTACAATATTTTGATAATTATTGGAGGCGCGACATGCCTGGTACTTATCAAGCATTGGAATTGTCATTCAATATATGATGAGTTGAGTGTATCTTCAATAGGCGGTCAGGTGAGCCGAGCCACACTAGGACTTGATCATCTATTAGTTGATTAGACTGAACCCTATCATTTAATGGTTGGACCTAACTAGGGTATTCGGTTGAGGCGCCACACGCCTGCCAAAGAACCTAGGGCAAAATCATCACTAGAAGTTGCTTGGTGAAGCAATTGGTTAAGAACCTACCAATAGGTACATATGGGTTGGCCGACCCACACTCAGGCCTATATGCGATCTATTGGGTTCTAGTGCCCACTAAAGAATTAAGAGTAATTTTTCGAATTGAAGGTAGAGGCTACCAATTTGTATAAAATAGTGGGAGTATGATGAGAGCACAAAAGTGCGATCTACACATCACTTAAATTAGTATTATTGCTAACAAATAAAGATAAAAGTGCTGCATTAATATTATATTTTTGTGGGGTGCAGGAGATCGTAAATCAAAGTTAAAATACGCATCGGGTCCAAAAAGATGCATCACCGCAAGTGACCAGCCAACCGCATGGGTTAACCCCAGTTGCACACTAGGAGGCCAAGTTCAGCCGTCCACTTCGTCGCAGCTTCAGTCTTCTGTGAGCCCAAGCATCTGAGCCCGCATGGAAGAATCGCGAAGCATCCACCCAACATCCCGCATCCTTCTCTTTCCCCATTTCAAAGGCCTCTGGAGTTCATGATTCATTCCTCCCAGCCGTTACCCTACACTAGGAGGCCAAGTTCAGCCGTCCACTTCATCGCAGCTTCAGTCTTCTGTGAGCCCAAGCATCTGAGCCCGCATGGAAGAATCGCGAAGCATCCACCCAGCGTCCCGCATCCTTCTCTTTCCCCATTTCAAAGGCCTCTGGAGTTCATGATTCATTCCTCCCAGCCGTTACCCTGGCATCATCCGAATCTCAGCGTCCCGAGCCCAACATCCGGCCGTTCGTGGCGATTCCACCGCGTCCTTCTTCTTCGCGTGCAAATCTCCCGCGAAGCATCTTCCGCGTCCACTTCATTCGCGCGTTCACAGCACATCCCAGCTTCCTCGCATCCATCTGAGTCCCAGCAAAGTCCCGATCTTCCCTTCCGCATCCCATGCTTCAAGATCCACGATCAGATCACCCAGGCGATCGCAATCTTCCGAAATCTCGGGTCCCTGCGTCCGCGTTTCATCTTCCGCGTGCAATCCAGTCATCCCGTCCGCTCATCCCATTCGCCTCACGAGTTACAGCTTCCTCCACCATCCACCTCTTCTGGATTCGCAGCCATCCGAATCCCATCGCGCGTCCAAGGCCCTGCTATCAGCCCCTCCGCATCCGATTCTTCCGGATCCACAGCTTCATCCTTCCGTTCACAGAGCATCTTAGCATCCCGTGTGATCAGGGGATGCATCGAGAGATATAGAGGGGCTCTCTTCTCGGATAGGGGGGGACGATCATTCTAAAAAAAAATAGAGCACTGCCATTCTAAAAAAACAGAGGAGGGAAGAGAAAGGGAAACAGGGGATGCCCTGTTTTCGAAAAGAAAAAGAAAAAAAACAGAAAAGAGGCCAGTGTTTGAAATGAGTGGCTGACATCTTAGGAAAGGTGACGGAGGAACCTTTGATGTAATGCTCTTTGAAGTAAACTCTGAACTTTTGCTTTGAATGATTTATATCTACTGATATGTTCTTGATCCATGCATAGTTATTTCGTAGATAGTTCTTTAATGGTTTATGTCTATTGATATATGGATTACTTTAGTATTTGATTCATCGTAGACGTAGTAAGCACGATGAATGCTTAAAAGTTGAGTTTATATGTTTATTAAACATATACCATGATTAGATCTATCTTACCATTAGTCTTTAATCAAGAACCATAGAGTTTATTTCTTGGATGCAATATCATCAAGGGGGATTCCAGATCCCTACCATCTCTCTATTTCATTGAACTTTGTTTATTTACATATCATTCTCTGCTTTTAATTTCTGAAAATCAACTGAAAATTACATCTAAAAATTACACTAATAATCTATAGATCGTTCCTTAAGGAATCGACCTCGGACTTCCGAGTTATACTACTTGTGCGATTCTCCTGCACTTGGGAGAGCAGTTTGCGACGCATCAGAGTACCTTTAGACTAAAGTCCAAGTCTATTGAGTTTAGTCAATTCATATACTAATAGCCAAATTTTCTTTTTATGCAGAAATGGCCACTAATTTGTCACTTCGCTCATTGTTGGACAATGACAAGTTGACTGGTCCAAATTTCAATAATTGGCATAGAAAACTGAAAATAGTGCTAGAGAATGAGAGGATCCTTTATGTGATAACGAATCCAGCACCTGAGCAGCCCACTGCTAATGCGTCAAGATCGGCCAGAGACACTTATCAGAAGTGGCTCAATGACCGGATCACTGTTCGATGCATCATGTTGACAGCAATGAGTGATGAGTTTAGTAGGCGTTTTGAGAATACGCAGCCGGAAGATATCATTCAAGTGTTGAATGAATCATTCGGTATTCCCGACGACGTTGAGAGGCACAAAACTAGTTGTGCCATCTTCAGCGCCCGAATGAAAGATGGGACCTCGGTAACTGACCATGTACTGTACATGATTGAGTTGATCGAGCGTCTAAGCTCTCTTGGCTTTTCCCTTCATGATTAATTGGGGAAGGATGCCATACTAAACTCATTGCCTGGATCATACCGTCCTTTTCTCACTCATTTTCGTATGACGAAACCTGTAGTGAATTATCACCAATTGTTAGGGTTACTACAGACGTTTGAGAATGATCACCAACTTCTTAAGAAGACGGTGAACTTAGTGGGAGGTTCATCCAATGGTCATGGTCCCTTTAAGAAAGGGAAGAAGAAAAATAAAAATCAAAAGAAACAGGTGCACCATGCTCAGCCTAGTCAGAAAAAGAATAAAAAGGCTGATCAGAGCAAGGCGGAGTGCTTCTTCTGCAAGAAGCAAGGATATTGGAAGAGGAACTGTCCTCTTTACATTGCATCCCTCGATCCGAACTGGCCTAAGAAAAATGGGCAATCAGTTGCCAATCAAGGTACTTATATAATAACATTTTGCAGTTTTTCTATTTGTGATAATTCGACGTGGGTATTGGATACCGGTAGTCCTTTTAATATTTGCAATTCGTTGCTGGGGCTACAAGTCAGTGAGAGGTTTGAAGAAGGAGAAAGGTTCATGAATGTTGGAGATGGAAGATTAGTTCCAGTTCTAGCTTTAGGAATTCTTAAACTTGAATTCAGCTCTCATGTAAATGTCCTTAGTGATTGTCACTATTGTCCAAGTTTTTTATTGAATGTCATTTCTGTAGGCCTTTTGGCCAAAAATGGTTATGAAATATCAATAAAAAAGGATTATTGCAATATCATTTCGAATGGTACTGCTGTAATGAATGGAATTCTGAGTAATGGCATTTACATTTTGTCACAGCTTGTTCATGTAATGTACAAATCCAATAAGCTGTTGGGAATTGTGTCCCAAAGCCAATTTTTAATTGTAAGAAATTGGATTATGTATATATTTTATTAAAATGAATAAAAATTTATTCTGGCAATTTTCTATTCATCACAAGTGTTACATCTTCAAATTGAACTCCTGTGTATTGTGATGAAGTCCTTAGGACTAATTTAGTGGATAAAAGAGGTTTTATCATTTAGTCCTTAAACCAGTTCGCGACCAAATGATGAGCTGTCAATTGGACAATAGCTATGTCAAGTATAGGTCGTTGTGTGTCATTTAGTTGGTTGTCCTCTTAAACCAAGAAGTGTGGAGACACTGTATGGCATACAGGTGAGATGTAGGAGTACATCATCACTGAACAGTGACTCACCTGCGTAGCACTCTACTGTCGGGAGTTAGCTCGCAAAGCGTATGGGCATAAGTACCCCTTAGACCTGAGACTGTCACGGTGACTTGCAAGCAACTCACTGTACTTAGGCACTGGATGACCTGAATTTCTAATTCAGGGATCGGAAGGATGCTGGGTGCAGTCAAGTACTCGCGAAGTCTGTGTACGAGTCAAGATGGGATTGACCGCTCCAGATTAGAGGAGTTGATGTCTCGCTGTATTTCAATTCAGTAAAACCTTGGCCAGGGTAAACCAAGTGATGGTCACTTGATTTGATTAATTAAAATACACTATGGATGACCGGACCCAGAGTTCGACAGTCCACTCTGAGGTCATCTTGAGCATCGATGGTCATAGGGATGAATTATGCAACAACCATACGTCTAGGTTCTTGAATGTTGCTTTGCATATTCGACCTATCCGGACGTCGGGTATCATTGCTAGATGGTCACCTCGATTAGTGCATGGAGTAGTCCATGTACTACCGGCTTAGTGTTCGAACCTATCGGAGTCACGCACATTAGTCAAACTAAGTAAGAAGGTCTTGACCCAATTTAATTAAGAATTAAATTGTGGGTCATTTGGAATTTGGTTCTGTCTATGTTCAGCTAGCACTGAACATGAGGTACATGCTAAATTTCATGGATGAACAACTAATTAAGTCTGTATTTCGGGTCAATCAAGTTTCAATTAATGTAATGGAACTTGATCAGGACTCAATTGTTGAGATTGGATTTGATTGGGTCTAAATTAGTGTAATTGGGCTCGATCATGATTTAATTGGAATTTAATTTCATATTTGTTCTGATCTAAGTCGGACTTGGATCGAGCCGAAACTGGACCTAATTGTATCTCTCATGAGTCGGACTCATGTGGAATTTTTTCGGGTCAAAAATCATTCAAATGGGCTGTCAATTTGGTTTAGAACCAAATAGGCTTGCTTTATTTCAAAATGGGCTAACCCATTTCCTATTTGACTAATCCCATTTAAATGGTTACGGCTGACTTGTTTTTAAACTCCCATGGACCCGTGGACCACTCCCCCTCATGGACCCTTAAGGATTTTTTTGTGAACCGCGATGGAGAAAAGCCTGGGAGGAGAAAACAGAGCCTTCTTCCTCCCGGCTTCGTCTCCACACCGTGCCACCGTCTGGCCTCCGGCCGCTCTGCCGTCTGGACCGGAATGTCCGGTTTTGAACCGGCTACATTCCGGTTAAATTTGATTTTTGAAATCCGGCTGTTATCGGATGGATTTACTATTTTTTCTCCACGTTTGTTTTTGAAACAAACGTTATGAATTCATAACGTATGGATTCGTAAAGACAGTCATTACTCCTCTTAAATCCTCTCTGCGTTGGCCTATAGATAGACCAACGTTTTCCTCTTGAATACAGAACGAATCAGAGAGAAAAAGGTGTGAATCTGTCCGTGAAATTTTGGGAAGAAACTTCACAGACAGAGGCGGCTTCGGTGGGATTTTTCTAAAGGAGAAGAGGAAGAGAGAAGAAGTGGTCCTTCTCTCTCAATCTTCTCCCAGTGGCAAGCATTCAGATCCAGCTTTCTAGTCTCCTCTCTTCTCCTCTACGATCAGTCCAAAATTGAAGCTCTCGGGTTGGAAACGGGAGAGAAGGAAGAAGAAGAAGAGAAGAAAAGAAAAGTGTTTCTTCTAGGGTCCTTTTTTGCAAAAAGTGGTTTTGCAAAATACAGATATCGTCCAACCTTCCTACGAAGCTCGACGTGCGTGCGAAGTAGAGGGCTTGCAGATCCAGGCCTTACAGAGCTACCTTCAGGGATCTAGATCCAGATCCAGATTCAAATTACCTCGACCAACTTCCGCTACGGGCTTGAGGTAATTTTACATAAAAGTTAAATTTAATATTTATAATTGTTATAAATAAAATAAAAAAAAATTAAAACTGATTTTTCATGCCTGGCATTCGATTTTATCGGACAACTCGGAAAATTTTCCCTTCAACTGGTATCAGAGCCAGGTTGGCCGATGGAATTGGCCTATAATATCTAGAATTATGCATGATTTAATTTTTAAATTTAGATTAGATCTAGATTTATTGATAAAATATCAATCTTGTGCTGAATTATAAGGTTGTCCTGCTATAAGGTTAACCCCTTATAGTGAAAAGGTTGTCCTAGCACAAAATTGAGATTAATTTGTATCATAAAATAAATAGTTTATTTTTGTGAAATTATGCATAATTGATGTTTATGAAATTTCAGTTTTAAATTTATTATGACCACAAAATTTAAATATAAATTGTTTATATTTGGAATAAATTGACACCTTGAATCCATGATCATAATGCATTTAATAAAGAATTAAATGTTGAATTTAAAATTTAAAATTTGAATTTCAAATAAAGATTTAAAATTCAAAATTTGAAATTCGAATTAAAATTTAAATTTGAACATGGGATTTGGGGATGGGTTAGCACAATCAGATTAGTTGACTAGGTTAGACCTAATCATGAAATCAAATTGAAATGGACTAATTTAAGAAACATGATTTAATCTAATCAATAGTTGAACTAGACTAAATCAAGGTTTATAAAATGATCAAACTCAATAGTTGTAGTTTATCATATCCAAACATTTCAACTGGATCTGATTGTGGCTTAGTGGTCGAGCCCGAGTTCCCAAGGATAACCTAAATCAACTTGATAAACCAATTGGTGTCTAAGGTAAGTCGGCATTTGATCATGGTTTTTAATTGGGGCTACCTCTTACCTGGCCAACATAGTTGGTGTCTAGGAAAGAGGTTAATGGCGTAACCCTCCCATGATCTCTCTTACCTGGCCAATTTGGTCGATCAAGTTTTGATTAAGGTACCTTGATACTTGGCACTCACCCATGCCATTAAGAAAAATCAGTGTGACTGATTTAGGTGTCTAATAGACCAATAAGAGCTAGTCCTCTATATGATTTGGTGAAGTCAGTGGGAGGATTTAGAATTATCGGTCAGTGTTACATATCATTTAAAATCCTCTAAATTATTAGGTCCTTAAAATGATAAAGTTATATAGATAACTAGATCATAGCCTCCCATTAAGGTGAATGATAATAGGTCCAATATTACAGTTGAACATGCAGGACGCTTCCGTCTGGTGTTCCTCTAAATACTGGAATTATCCTTCATTATATGATAGCTTTTTGAGCTATCTAATTGTGATTAGGTTGGCCGAGCCTTCCTCGGGCCTGATCATACATTAGGTAGTATCATCGAGTTAGTTCATTAATGGTTGGACCTAACCAGGATTTTCAGTGGAGGCCTCCGCCTACTGATTACCACTTGGGGCAAAATTGATTGCTAGAAATTGTTTAGAGAAATAATTGGTAATGTACCTACCCTTAGATGCACATGGGTTGGCCGAGCCTTCCTTGGGCCCGTATGCAGTCTATGCGGATTCTAGTACCCACTAGGGAATTAAAGTAATTCCTCGAATTAAAGGTAGAGGCTATTAATTCGATTAAAATAGTGGGAGAAAACTTTAGACTAAAGTCCAAGTCTTTAGGATTAAATAAATCATATACTGATTAGTTGGGTTTTTTTCTTTATTTTTCAGATATGGCTAACTCATTATCCCTCCGAACACTATTAGACAATGATAAGCTTAATGGACCTAACTTCGATAGCTGGTATCGAAAGATGAAAATAGTATTAGAGCATGAGCGGATCCTGTATGTGATATCGGATCCTGCACCTGAGGAACCTGCAGCCAATGCACCACGTGCAATCAGAGACGCTTATCAGAAGTGGCTCAACGATCGCACTACAGTGCGTTGCATCATGAGGGCCTCGATGAATGACGAGTTTAGTCGTAAATTCGAGGAAGCGCAGCCAGTGGAAATCCTTCAAATGTTGAAGGAGTCTTTCGGCACACCTGATGATGTTGAACGACATAAAACCTCCTGCGCTATATTCAATGCCCGCATGAGGGAAGGAGCATCGGTCACCGATCATGTATTGTACATGGTCGAACAAATCGATCGCCTAAGTAAACTTGGCTTTCCTTTGCACGAGCAATTGGGCAGGGACGCCATTTTAAACTCACTTCCCAAGTCCTACCTGACCTTCCTTAGTCATTATAGAATGACTAAACCTGAAGTATCCTATCATGGTTTGCTAGGTTTACTGCAGACCTATGAGAAGGATCACCAACTCAAAAAGGAGTCGGTGAATGTGGTAGGTGGGACTTCTGCAGGACTTTCTTTCTTTAAGAAAGGAAAGAAGAAGAAGGTGCAGAAAGCTTGTGCTGGGGTCTCTAAGCCCAGCCAGACTAAGAAGCATAAAGCCGATAAGAGCAAGGCAGAGTGCTTCTTCTGTAATAAGATGGGTCATTGGAAGCGGAACTGTCCGGCTTACATAGCGTCCCTTGATCCAAACAGGCCTAAGAAGAAAAAGCAGCAAACAGTTGCTGCACAAGGTAATTATATGATAACACCTTGTAGTTTTTCAATTTATGATTCTACCACTTGGGTATTGGATACCGGAAGTCCAATTAATATTTGCAATTCGTTGCAGGGACTTCAAGTTAGTAGAAGATTCAAGAATGACGAGAGATTCCTGAATGTTGGAGATGGAAGATCAGTTCCAGTCCTAGCTTTAGGAGTCATTCAGCTTGTTTTTGAATCTAGAGTAGTCATATTAGATGATTGTCATTATTGTCCAATATTTTTAATGAATGTCATCTCTGTAGGCCTTTTGGCCAAAAATGGTTATTGTTTATCAATAAAAGAAAATTTTTGTGATATCATTTTGAATGGTATTAAAATTTTTCGTGGACAATTGAAATATGGCATTTATACTCTATCACTGCCTGTGAATGTAATGTACACCTCTAATAAACGCCCTAAGTTAGATAATGTCAATGAAGCCTATTTGTGGCATTGCCGGTTAGGTCATATAAATAAAAACAGGATAAACAGGTTAGCCCAACAGGGCATTTTAGAAATCAATGATTGTGAATCATTGCCAACTTGTGAATCCTGTCTTCTGGGTAAGATGACCAAGTCACCTTTTTCTGGAAAGGGTGAACGAGCCAGCGATGTTCTTGGCCTCATACATACTGATGTATGTGGACCTATGAACGTAAGTGCCAAAGGTGGTTATGCCTACTTCATAACCTTCACAGATGACCTATCCAGGTATGGGTATGTCTATCTGATGAAGCATAAGTCGGAATCATTTGAAATGTTCAAACAATTTCGTAATGAAGTAGAAAAACAGACTGGAAAGAGTATTAAGATCCTTCGGTCAGACCGAGGAGGAGAATACCTTTCTGGTGATTTCTTGACTTATCTAGAGGAGAATGGGATTCTCTCACAATGGACCCCTCCAGGAACACCTCAGCACAATGGTGTATCCGAAAGGAGGAATCGAACTCTGTTAGACATGGTTCGATCCATGAAGGGGTTTACTAGTCTGCCTGTATCTTTTTGGGGTTATGCTTTAGAGTCTGCGTGTATAATACTAAATAAGGTTCCAAGTAAGTCTGTTGAGAAGACTCCATATGAGATATGGACTGGGCGTAAGCCGGCACTTTCATACCTTAGGGTTTGGGGATGTCCGGCTTATGTTAAACGTTCTCAAACTGACAAACTTGGTCCTAGGTCCGATAAGTGTTATTTTGTAGGGTACCCCAAGGAAACTAGGGGTTATTACTTCTACCTTCCTAATGAACAAAAGGTGTTCGTAGGACTTAAGGCAACCTTTTTGGAAAAAGAATTCCTTAGTGAAGGAATTGTTGCCTCTAAGGTTGAACTTAATGAAGCTCAACAGATGGAAGATTTAACACAAACTACTGAACCCACAGAACCGGATTCGATTAGATCAAACCCGGAGCCCAATGTAGAAGCACCATTAAGGCGATCAGGTAGAGTACCGCGTCAAGTGGACAGATACTACGGTTTCTTGGTCCAAGACGCAGATCCCATTGAGCTTGATGAGAACAATGAGGATCCGATTACCTATATGGATGCTATGCAAAGGTCCGACTCTGAGTTATGGCTTAATGCCATGAGATCCGAAATGAAATCCATGGAAATCAATAGTGTATGGACACTAGTTGATCCACCCGAAGGGATAAAACCCATAGGGTGCAAATGGATCTTCAAAAGAAAGAGAGGCGCAGACGGAAAGGTGGAGACCTATAAAGCCCGTCTGGTTGCCAAGGGGTATCGTCAACGTTATGGTATCGATTATGACGAGACTTTTTCCCCTGTGGCAATGCTAAAATCTATTCGGATCATGCTAGCTATAGCAGCATATATGGATTATGAAATCTGGCAAATGATGTGAAAACAGCTTTTCTAAATGGAGAGCTGGAAGAAGAGGTGTATATGATACAACCTGAGGGTTTCACATCCATAGACGAGTCCAAAGTATGCAAGCTACAAAAGTCCATTTATGGACTTAAGCAAGCTTCTCGAAGTTGGAACATACGTTTCGATAAAACTATCAAAACATATGGCTTCGTTAAGAACGAAGAAGAACCTTGTGTCTACAAGTGGGTTAACGGTTTAGTGATCACATTTCTTGTGTTGTATGTGGATGACATTCTCTTAATTGGGAATGACATTCCTGCATTACAAAATGTGAAACTTTGGCTGTCATCACAATTCTCCATGAAGGATTTGGGAGAAGCATCCTACATCTTAGGGATGAAGATCTATAGAGATAGATCTAAGAAGTTGCTTGGATTGTCCCAATCCACGTACATCGACACTATGTTGAAGCGGTTCAACATGGAGAATTCCAAGAAGGGCTATCTTCCGATAGGCCAAGGAATTTCTCTCTCTAAGAAAGATTGTCCGACAACTTCCGAAGAGAGAGAGCGTATGAGTAGAATCCCATATGCTTCTGCAATAGGTTCTATCATGTACGCCATGACATGTACAAGACCGGATGTTGCTTACTCACTAGCAGTAGCGAGTAGGTATCAGTCTGATCCGGGTGAGAACCATTGGAAGGTGGTGAAAACCATCCTTAAGTATTTAAGAAATACTAAGGACCAATGGTTAATCTATGGAGAATCTGACTTAAAACTTGTGGGGTTTACAGACTCTAGTTTTCAGTCAGACCATGATGACAGTAAGAGTATGTCAGGATTTGTGTTTACCCTGAATGGAGGAGCAGTCTGCTGGAAAAGTTCCAAGCAGCATTCAGTAGCCGATTCCGTATGCGAAGCAGAGTATGTTGCTGCATCAGATGCGGCAAAGGAAGCTGTTTGGATCAAGAAGTTTGTAAATCAACTTGGTGTTGCTCCCTCAATCAATGGTCCAGTTCTTTTGTATTGTGACAATACTGGAGCCATTGCACAAGCAAAGGAGCCAAAGTCTCACCATAGAACCAAGCACATTCTGCGTCGCTACCACCTTGTACGAGAGATTGTGGAACGAGGTGACGTCAATCTTCAGAAGATCGATGGAAAGGAGAACCTAGCTGACCCATTCACTAAAGCCCTTTCTGTAAAGGAGTTTGATTATCACAAATCGAAGATGGGTATAAGATACTGTACAAATTGGCTTTAGTCCAAGTGGGAGTTGTTGGGAATTGTGTCCCAAAGCCAATTTTTAATTGTAAGAAATTGGATTATGTATATATTTTATTAAAATGAATAAAAATTTATTCTGGCAATTTTCTATTCATCACAAGTGTTACATCTTCAAATTGAACTCCTGTGTATTGTGATGAAGTCCTTAGGACTAATTTAGTGGATAAAAGAGGTTTTATCATTTAGTCCTTAAACCAGTTCGCGACCAAATGATGAGCTGTCAATTGGACAATAGCTATGTCAAGTATAGGTCGTTGTGTGTCATTTAGTTGGTTGTCCTCTTAAACCAAGAAGTGTGGAGACACTGTATGGCATACAGGTGAGATGTAGGAGTACATCATCACTGAACAGTGACTCACCTGCGTAGCACTCTACTGTCGGGAGTTAGCTCGCAAAGCGTATGGGCATAAGTACCCCTTAGACCTGAGACTGTCACGGTGACTTGCAAGCAACTCACTGTACTTAGGCACTGGATGACCTGAATTTCTAATTCAGGGATCGGAAGGATGCTGGGTGCAGTCAAGTACTCGCGAAGTCTGTGTACGAGTCAAGATGGGATTGACCGCTCCAGATTAGAGGAGTTGATGTCTCGCTGTATTTCAATTCAGTAAAACCTTGGCCAGGGTAAACCAAGTGATGGTCACTTGATTTGATTAATTAAAATACACTATGGATGACCGGACCCAGAGTTCGACAGTCCACTCTGAGGTCATCTTGAGCATCGATGGTCATAGGGATGAATTATGCAACAACCATACGTCTAGGTTCTTGAATGTTGCTTTGCATATTCGACCTATCCGGACGTCGGGTATCATTGCTAGATGGTCACCTCGATTAGTGCATGGAGTAGTCCATGTACTACCGGCTTAGTGTTCGAACCTATCGGAGTCACGCACATTAGTCAAACTAAGTAAGAAGGTCTTGACCCAATTTAATTAAGAATTAAATTGTGGGTCATTTGGAATTTGGTTCTGTCTATGTTCAGCTAGCACTGAACATGAGGTACATGCTAAATTTCATGGATGAACAACTAATTAAGTCTGTATTTCGGGTCAATCAAGTTTCAATTAATGTAATGGAACTTGATCAGGACTCAATTGTTGAGATTGGATTTGATTGGGTCTAAATTAGTGTAATTGGGCTCGATCATGATTTAATTGGGATTTAATTTCATATTTGTTCTGATCTAAGTCGGACTTGGATCGAGCCGAAACTGGACCTAATTGTATCTCTCATGAGTCGGACTCATGTGGAATTTTTTCGGGTCAAAAATCATTCAAATGGGCTGTCAATTTGGTTTAGAACCAAATAGGCTTGCTTTATTTCAAAATGGGCTAACCCATTTCCTATTTGACTAATCCCATTTAAATGGTTACGGCTGACTTGTTTTTAAACTCCCATGGACCCGTGGACCACTCCCCCTCATGGACCCTTAAGGATTTTTTTGTGAACCGCGATGGAGAAAAGCCTGGGAGGAGAAAACAGAGCCTTCTTCCTCCCGGCTTTGTCTCCACACCGTGCCACCGTCTGGCCTCCGGCCGCTCTGCCGTCTGGACCGGAATGTCCGGTTTTGAACCGGCTACATTCCGGTTAAATTTGATTTTTGAAATCCGGCTGTTATCGGATGGATTTACTATTTTTTCCCCACGTTTGTTTTTGAAACAAACGTTATGAATTCATAACGTATGGATTCGTAAAGACAGTCATTACTCCTCTTAAATCCTCTCTGCGTTGGCCTATAGATAGACCAACGTTTTCCTCTTGAATACAGAACGAATCAGAGAGAAAAAGGTGTGAATCTGTCCGTGAAATTTTGGGAAGAAACTTCACAGACAGAGGCGGCTTCGGTGGGATTTTTCTAAAGGAGAAGAGGAAGAGAGAAGAAGTGGTCCTTCTCTCTCAATCTTCTCCCAGTGGCAAGCATTCAGATCCGGCTTTCTAGTCTCCTCTCTTCTCCTCTACGATCAGTCCAAAATTGAAGCTCTCGGGTTGGAAACGGGAGAGAAGGAAGAAGAAGAAGAGAAGAAAAGAAAAGTGTTTCTTCTAGGGTCCTTTTTTGCAAAAAGTGGTTTTGCAAAATACAGATATCGTCCAACCTTCCTACGAAGCTCGACGTGCGTGCGAAGTAGAGGGCTTGCAGATCCAGGCCTTACAGAGCTACCTTCAGGGATCTAGATCCAGATCCAGATTCAAATTACCTCGACCAACTTCCGCTACGGGCTTGAGGTAATTTTACATAAAAGTTAAATTTAATATTTATAATTGTTATAAATAAAATAAAAAAAATTAAAACTGATTTTTCATGCCTGGCGTTCGATTTTATCGGACAACTCGGAAAATTTTCCCTTCATAAGCGCCCTAGAATAGATAATGTCACGGATGACATTCATAGGCTAGGTCATATTAACAAGAACAGGATGAACAGGTTAAGTAAAGAGGGAATCCTCGATGTTAATGATTGTGAATCATTGACAACCTGTGAATCATGCCTTTTTGGTAAAATGACCAAATCACCTTTTACCGGAAAAGGTGAACGAGCCAGTGACTTATTGACCCTTATACATTCTGATGTATGTGGGCCAATGAGCACAAATGCTAGAGGTGGGTATTCATATTTCATTACATTTATAGACGACCTTTGTAGGTATGGTTATGTCTATTAAATGAGACATAAATCTGAATCATTTGAAATGTTCAAATTATATCGTAATGAATTAGAAAAACAAACTGGAAAGAGTATTAAAACTCTTCGATCAGATCGAGGAGGTGAATACCTCACCAGTGAGTTTTTGACATATCTAGGAGAAAATAGGATTCTCTCCCAATGGACTCCTCCTAGTACACCGCAGTATAACGGCGTATCAGAAAGGAGAAATCGAACCCTGTTAGACATGGTTCGATCCATGATGGGGTTTGCTGATCTGCCCATATCCTTTTGGGGATATGCACTTGAGTCAGCTTGTTATATACTTAATAAGGTTCTGAGTAAATCTGTGAATAAAACACCACATGAGATGTGGACAGGACGAAAACTGGTACTCTCTCATCTTAGGGTTTGGTGGTGTCTGACGTACGTCAAACGTTTGAAGACAGACAAACTTGAACCCAAGTCTGACAAATGTTTCTTTGTTGGTTATCCTAAAGAAACTAAAGGATATTACTTCTACTTTGCTGAAGAACAAAAGTTGTTCGTAAGCAATAGAGCAATTTTCTTAGAGAAGGAATTCCTTGGTGAAGGAACAAATAGCTCTAATGTTAAGCTTAGAGAAGTTTAACATGTAGAAGACTCGACACCATCTACTGAACCAGTTGAGTCGGATTTGATTAGATCAGATCCAGAACTCATATTAGATGCACCATTAAGGCGATCGCGTAGAGTACCACGTCAGCCGGACAGATACTACGGTTTCTTGGTCCGGGACAGAGATCCTATCGAACTTGATGATAACGGTGAGGATCCGATCACATATATGGATGCAATGCAGAGGTATGACTCTGATAAATGGCTAGGAGCCATGCAATCCGAAATGGAATCCATGAAGGTCAATGATGTATGGACATTAGTTGACCCACCCGAAGGGATTAAACCTATAGGATGTAAGTGGATATTCAAAAGGAAACGGGACGCAGATGGAAAGATAGAGACCTATAAATCCCGTCCGGTTGCCAAGACGTTATGGTATTGACTATGACGAGACGTTTTCTCCCGTGGCAATACTCAAGTCCATCAGACTATGAAATCTGGCAAATGGATGTAAAGATTGCATTTCTAAATGGAGATTTAGAAGAGGAGGTGTATATGATACAACCTGAAGGTTTTACATCTACAGATGAGTCTAAGGTGTGCAAGCTTGAAAGGTCCATTTATGGATTAAAGCAAGCTTCACGGAGTTGGATCATATGCTTTGATAAGGTAATCAAAATGTTTGGCTTTATTAAGAATGAAGAGGAATCTTGCATTTATAAATGGGCAAATGGTTCAGTTATCATATTTCTTGTTTTGTATGTGGATGACATTCTTTTAATAGGAAATGACATTTCTGCATTATAAGGAATAAAGGATTGGCTATCATCTGAATTTACCATGAAGGATTTGGAAGAAGCATCTTACATCCTAGGGATGAAGATCTATAGAGATAGATCTAGAGAAGATTGCTTGGATTATCCCAATCCACATACATTGATACTATACTGAAGAGGTTCAGTATGATTAATTCGAAGAAAGGCTATCTTCCGATGGGCCATGGAATTAATCTCTCTAAAAGGGATTGTCCGACAACCCCTCAAGAAAGAGAGAGTATGGATAGAATTCCATATGCTTCGGCAGTGAGATCTATAATGTATGCTATGATATGTACTAGACCAGACGTGGCATACTTACTAGGAGTAGTGAGCAGATACCAGTCTGATCCAGGTAGCAACTACTGGAAGGCTGTAAAAACCATCCTTAAGGATTTGAGAATACTAAAGACTAGTGGCTTGTCTACGGTGATTCTGAAGTAAAACTTGAGGGATATACCGATTCAAGTTTTCAGTCAGATCAAGATGATAGCAAGTGTGTCGGGATATATCTTTACTCTTAAGGGTGGGGCCATCTGCTGGAAGAGTTCCAAACAGCATACAGTGGCAGATTCTACATGTGAAGCAGAATACATCGCAGCATCTGATGCTGCCAAGGAAGCTGTATGGTTGCGGAAGTTCATCATCGAGCTTGGAGTGACACCCTCCATTGATGCCAAGGAAGCTGTATGGTTGCGGAAGTTCATCATCGAGCTTGGAGTGACACCCTCCATTGATGGTCCAGTACCTGTATTTTGTGACAATACTGGGGCTATAGCTCAAGCAAGAGAACCCAAAGCACATCAGCGGACCAAGCATATTCTACGTCGCTACCATCTGGTTCGAGAGATCGTTGATCGAGGTGATATTGATCTTTAGAAGATTGACACAAAAGAAAATCTGGCTGATCCATTTACCAAAGTTCTCGGCATCAAAAAGTTCAACGAACACAAGTCGAAGATGGGTATTAGATACTGTGCCGATTGGCTTTAGGCTAAGTGGGAGTTGGAAATTATATCCTAAATGTCAATCATAAGCATGTTGATGATTGAATTTTGTAAATGAATTGACAAATCAATAAAGTATTTATTGGTATTATTCATCATTTTACATCTTCAAATGAACTCTTATATGATGAAGTCTTTAGGATTTATTAATGATAAAGGAGGATTTATCTCTGAGTCCTTAAACCAGTTCGCGACCAAATGATATGTTGTTACAAGAATGATAGCATTATCGAGATTAGGTCGTTGTTGTTAGAAGTATGCCCTAGAAGCCAACGTGGCTGACGCATATTTGTAATCTGGGGCATAAATTTGTAATTTGACACTTATTAATAAATAAGATTGGGCAATTTATTTTTCATTCATGTTTGTATGTGTCCATGAATCGTCCAAAAAATTAGTAGATGATGACACATAATTTCAAGGAGTTGAGAATTTGAGGCATGTGTCATTAGGGATTAATTTCTAAATGCTCCTGATCGATATATCCATCACGAGGGACGGTGATCGATCCGCTGAGATTAGTGCACAGATCACTTAGTCAGATGGACGAGTCTCGAGTCCACGGTGTAGAGATACTGGAGTGATTATGCAAGTACTTGTTAGAGAACAAGGTACTGAGCATGACCAAAGATAGTAGTCACATGGATGTCTATCCACTCGTCAGTGACTACTTATGTTGCAGTTGTATGACTGGTCCTTTGATCTGCGATGCCTCAGCTATTCACTGTGAGGTTGCTGTAGTTTGACGAGCATGTGAACTTGGGCCCTAGTCATTCGGGTCCTTGTAGTGCGAATTGGCTGCAGTAGGTTCATTTTGGAATAGGGTTGCATCTAGATGGGATCTATCGACCTTGATAGATTAGGAGTGATCCTATGTGATTTATGAGACTGAGTTCGATAAATTCCTGGCCAGGTATTTTGGAAAAAGAGTTTTCCATATCTTGAACTGGAAGTCGTATAAATTTGACATATGACAGACGATGGGGTTTGACGAGATATCCATAACCTCCGTCACGTCGGAATCCATGATAGAGGGAATGTATCATACGCTAACTGCACCAAGAGGTTCAGATATTCCATTCTGCTGGGTTGCCACCACATACTGCTAGGTGTCACTAGTGAATTGTGAGACTCGAAGGCATTCACTTGGTGATCGGTGAACCCTAAGAGTAGAACTGAAATCGTTTCAGTCCACTGAAAGGAGTTTCAGTGATATTGAGATGGAGATCTCAATATTTCTCACTACCAGTCAGAAGTCAGAATAGAACCTACGGGATCACACATATAGAGGATTTAATTAGTCAGACTATCATAATTGTGATTTGGAATTATAATAGAAATCAATCATCAATATGATTGGTGATTGAATTAACCGACTAAGTGTTAGTGAGTTAATGGAAGAAAAATTAAGTGGAAATGATTGCAATTGGGCTGATTTAATGAGCCAAATCAAATTGGGTTGATCCAAATTGATTTGGGTTCATGATTGGGTCAATTTGAATAAACTAAGGTTTGTGCGGATTTTAAAGACCACATGTCGTCGTAGGATGAATATGACTTAAGTCATGTTCACACTATGCGGACTTTAAATTCCACATAGCGTCGTAGGATGCATGCTCCCAAATCAATTAATTCTCGTAACGAGATTAGGAATCCTAATGTGATTAGAAAATTAATCAATTGATTAAATAGACACATGTTATGCATCTATGAGCACAAGGATTGGACACTTGGCATTAATCCAAGGGTGGGTTATAGTCCCATACTCCTAATAAGATTAGGAGGAGCCCTAAACCCAATCTATAAAAGGGTAACAAGGAAGAAGTTATGAATTAATTCTCTTCTTTTCCTCTCCACGCCTCCTCTTCTTTCTTCCTCCTCCACGGCAGCAAGGGGTCTTCAACCTCCTCTTCTTCCACGGTAGCAAGGCAAGGAAGATCCACGTGCAAGTTTCCTCCTTCCTCTTCCTCCATCGCGAGCAAGGTTGAAGAAGAAAGGGTTCTTCTTTAAGGAGGTATGTTGCAGATTTTTATCTTCTAATCTATATGATAGTCATGAGAGGTCTTTGCAAGGAGCTAGCACTCCGGTAAGACCCTATCTCAGATAATTAGATCCTCATGTGGATACCTATAGAGGCCGGACAATTGTGTGGCTCAAACAGGAATCTAGATAGATCATCAGGCTGCGGTGTTCTTCACCTGCAGAATTTTTGAAGATGAGATCTTCAAATTATTTTTTTCTGATTTTAGTTTCAGTTTTATGAATCTTAATCAACCTTCCTCAGATCCTAATCTCCCCTCCCTAATAAATTCAAAGATCTTCTGGATTTGGATCCAGAAAAATTTTTGAATTCTACGATCCGAGGTGCGTTCATGCGATGAACGACGTCCCGTTCGAATTTCGCTACGAACGTCGCATCGAACGGGAAGTAACTCAGCAGTTGTGTGACATATACATTGGTTGTCCTCTTAACCAAGAAGTGTGGAGACACTGGTATGCTACACAGGTGAAGTGTAGGAGTACATTTCACTGAACGTGACCAATTCCAGAACGCTCTACTGTTGAGAGATGTTCCGAGTGGATATGGGTATAAGTTTGGCCCTCTGACCTAAGACCGCAACCTGTAACTAGAAAGCAACTCACTGTACTTTGGTACCGGACTACCTAGATTTTTAATTCAGTGACGGAAGGTCACTGGGTGCAGTCAAGTACTTGCGTAGTCAGTTGTGAGTCAAGATGGAATTGACCCCTTCTGAAAAACAGGAGATAATGCCTTGTGATTAATTTAGCAAAACTTTGGCCAGGGTAATTCCAGTGAGGAGTCACGGGATATCTAAAGTTAATCACATAATGGATGTACTAATTATAGGGTTGACAGGGAGCTTTAAGTCATTCTGGCATTAGGAGTCAAAGGAATTGAATTATACAGTAACCATAGTCTAGGGTTTCAGAATATTTGCTTCACATATATTCGGCCTATCCGGACATCGGGTACCATTGCTAGATGATTACATCGATTAGTGTAGGAAGTCGTTCCTATACTACCGGCTTAGGTTCGAACCTATGAGGTCACACGCATACAAGATTTCTGATTGATCAAGAAGGCTGATGAATGATTAAGAATCATTTAGAGGTAATTTGGTCAATTCGATTGGCAAATTGTCTTATAAAATAATTAAAGTAATTATCGAAGTATTATTTAATAATTAGATTGCTAATGAACTCAATTTGATTGAGTAATTGAGCTAAGGATGAGCCAAATTGAATTGGATTCAACTTTGGGCTCAATCAGGGTTTTGACCTGATTGGATTAGGTTAGAACCAAAAAGGACTTAAGTTGATCAAATTAATTTTAAATTAATTTGCGATTTGGGATTGACCTAATTGGATTAGGTCCAACACAAAGTAATTAATTCAATTTGATTGAGTTTGGATGAGCCAAAAATTGAATTGGATTCAATTTGGGCTTAATTAGGGTCTGACCTGATTAGATTGGGTTCAACCAAAATGCTTTGTTTTAATCCGGGTTTGATCAAATTTGATTAGGTGCAACCCAAGGGGATTAGGCTCAGATGATGTGGCAATTAGTGGTGACATGGAATTGGATTTCATGAATTTTAAATAAATCAAAATTATTGCATGGCGCATGGACCCATTGCTTGACACATGGCAACATTGTTTGTTGTTTGAATTTGAATTCAAATATTAAGCAATATATTAAATGATTTCATACATCAAATAACTTTCCAAGCTGGTGTGTGAACCTCTGAATCATTTAAATTCGAATTTCAAATGAAATATATGCAACAAGAGGAAGGAAAATTCTGCCGCATGGATTTCAAATTCCTCCCCTCTTGCGCATGTGTTTAAAATTTGAATTTAAATCAGATTTGGCTGATATCTGATTTGGGTTGTTCCTATTCCATTGCATGCGCCAACTAAAAGAGGTTTTCTGAAGATAATTTTTGAATTTTGAATAAAATTCGGAGGCCATTAAAATGGGTCAAACATGGGCGCCGGCAAAGCATCCATTGCAGCCTTCTTCCTCACACGCCTCCTTCCTCTTCTTCTCCATTTTAGTTAGGTTTTTCAGGATGGATATCTCGAAGATTCAAGATCAGATATGAGTCCTTTACATCCCTTACAAATCTCATCTCCATCTGCTTCAAGACGATTGATCAAGAGTTGATTGAATCCCGGCGAGCAGATTTCAGCCTTCAAGTGTTCTGCAGCTGCTAGCACTGTTGCGAAAGAAGTTCATTCAGGACTTCGCATGTACTTCTCGTAGAGGCTATTTGTGTGCGTGGCTGCGAAGTCAAGGATCAGATCCTCAACTTTCATCTATCATAAAAGGTATTAATTTAGTATTAATCATTTATTATGGTGTCAAGATTTAGGTCCGATTTCTCGAGGTTTTACCCTCTTTTGGGGCTCCTCACGGAGACATCTCCAGAATCCATTCGATAGATATTCGGAGATTAATTGGAATAGGGTTCTTAAATTTCAGATCTGATAGCTAATCATGCATAAAAGTTTTAACATAATTGTTTAAATGATTCCGGCATAATCCTATATTTTCTTAATGTGCTGATTTCTAGATTTG
This sequence comes from Phoenix dactylifera, assembly GCF_009389715.1. Lineage (NCBI taxonomy): Eukaryota > Viridiplantae > Streptophyta > Magnoliopsida > Arecales > Arecaceae > Phoenix > Phoenix dactylifera. The sequence goes on from NW_024068168.1 coordinate 206,552, forward strand.
ATCTTGTAAGCATGCATGAATTAAATTGTTTGATTCATTTTTCCGTTGCATTTTTGAAACTTAAAAAGAACTACGTGTGGCTTGATCCTCCTTATGTAGGGGTACGTAGGCAACTCGATCAGGTTCAGCCATGGTTTTTCAAAAAAAAAAATTCAGCATGCTTTACCGAAGAACCTAGGATCCACTTTCACTTCCATAGCTATAAAAATCAAAATTATTTTGATTTAGTCCTTGTAAAACATATTATTTATGCAGAGGTCCTCAAAATATTTTAAATTAGTTCCTGTAGAATATATTATTTATGCATAGGTCCTTGTAGGGTGATGTGATAAAATTTTCTGTCATTTATTCTATATTTTTGTATACTTGATAGCATGATATGACACATATACTGATTGTGTAGATTAGTAAAATATTAGATACAAGTTTTATTTTAATTTGTCATATTATGAATTGTCAATTATGTGCAATGTCATTATTTTAATTTGATGTCTATATTATGAAATAGTTTGGTAGTTGCCAAAGTAAACCAACTAGAATGTTTAATAGACATCAAGTCATCAAATACTCTAATCCCAGGTATTAAGATAGTGACTTTGCAAATTATGACTTACTATTTTCAATCATGAGATATTATGGATTGGGCCAAAGGTGCACCACTTTCAAATGATTGATTTGCTGAGTTAGGATGATTAATGAGTATCCTTGATTTAATAGGTATTGGATGCTCAAAGGCAACAAACCTATTTGAATTTTGGACCTATATCATTAATTATTCCTAGGTGTATTGGGAATCACCATAATAGTAATTTAGTGTTTCATAATTACTACCCAAAGGTGTATTATGGTAACACTGTTTATGTTATTCGTCATTATTGCTAACTCAAAGTGTTAATGTTGTAAGCATTTTTTATTGTCGATTTTCTTATTGCAGTATCTATTCCTGTTTCGCTTCATTCGCAAGCTTCATCTGTTACGATCTTTAATAGAACTAATTTCTCAGAGTGAAATGAACAAGTCCAATTCCATCTAGGTGTTCTGGATCTTGATTTAGCACTTCGATTTGAGAAACCGACTGATATTATTGATTTGAGCAGCTCGGAAGAAAGGTCTTTTTATAAGACTTGGAAAAGATCGAACAGACTGAGCATTATGTTTATGCGGATGAGTATAGTGAACAATATCAAGTCAACGCTTTCTGAATGTGACAGTGCTTAAGTATTATTGAAAATTGTGGAAGAACGTTTCCGATCTGCTGATAAGTCTTTGGTTGGAACATTAATGGCTAAGCTTACCACCATGAAATTTGATGGTACTTGTGGGATGCATGAGTATATCCTTGAAATGATAAATATAGCTGCTAAGTTGAAGGCTCTTGGGATGGATGTGAATAAATCCTCTTTAGTTCAATTTATTTTGAACTCCTTGTCTCTTCAATTTGGATCATTTCAAATTCACTATAACACTATTAAGGATAAGTGGAATGTGAATGAATTGACCAGTATGCTTGTTCAAGAGTAGACAAGACTTAAGCAACAAGGACATCATTCTGTCAATCTTATAAGTCATGGAGCCAAGAAGAAATGAAAGAAGCCAAGAAAGGGCATGAAGAGACCACCATCCAAGGGTAAAGAGCCTCATCATGATACCGAGGTTCATAAGAAGAAAAAAACAAAGATAGATGTCATTTTTGCAAGAAATTGGGACACTATCAGAAGGACTGCCATAAACGCAAGGCATGGTTTGAAAAGAAAGGTGAGCCTTTGGCTTATGTATGTTTTGAATCAAACCTTACTGAAGTTCCTTCTAATACTTGGTGGTTTGACTCAGGTTCTAATGTTCATGTTTTCAATACGATGTAGGGATTTCTTACAACCCAGATGCAAGATCCAAATGAGAGTTTTATCGTTTTGGGGAATGAAGTTAGAGTTCCTGTAACAACTGTTGGAACCTACCGTTTGTTTTTAAACACTGGTTGTCATTCAGATTTGCTTTAGACTCTTTATGTTCCTTCTATTTCTAGAAATTTAATTTCTGTTTCTAAACTTGATGTTGAAGGATATTTCTTTAAAATTGGGAATGGTAGTTTGCGTCTTTTCAAAGACAATGTCTTTCTTGGTTCTGGTGTCTTATGTGATGGCTTATATAAAGTAAATCTTGATAATCACTTTGCTGAAACTCTTATAACCTTGCATCGTAATATTGGAATTAATCGAAACCTGATAAATGAAAGATCTTCTAACTTGTGGCATAAAAGATTGGGTCATATATCCAAAGAAAGGTTAGAGAGATTAGTAAAGGATGGGATTTTGTCAAACTTAGACTTTACTTATCTCGGTATGTGTGTGGACTGCATTAAGGAAAAGCAAACCAAACACACAAAAAAAGTTGCCACAAGAAGTGAAGAACTTCTTGAAATTATCCATACAGATATTTGTGGGCCTTTTGACTCCCCATCATTTGGCGGAGAAAAGTATTTTATTACCTTTATTGATGATTTTTCACGTTATGGTTATGTCTATTTGTTGCATGAAAAATTTCAGGCAGTGGATGTCCTAGAGGTATACATTACTGAGATTGAAAGACAATTAGATAGAAAGGTGAAAATTGTTAGGTCTGATAGAGGTGGTGAATATTATGGTAGGTATGATGAAACAGGACAACACCCTGGCTCATTTGCTAAACTCTTAGAAAAGCATGGCATACGTGCTCAATACACTATGCCGGGAACTACACAGCAGAATGGAGTAGCTGAAAGGCGTAATCGTACACTTATGGATATGGTTAGGAGTATGTTAAGTAATTTTTCGTTACCCATATCGTTGTGGATGGAAGCCCTTAAGACCGCTGTATACATATTAAACCGGGTTCCTAGTAAGGCAGTTCCAAAAACTCCTTTTGAGTTATGAACAGGAAGGAAACCAAGTTTAAGATACCTGCATGTTTGGGGTTGTCCAGCGGAGGCCAGAATTTATAATCCACATGAAAAAAATTGAATTTTAGAACGATTAGTGGATACTTTATAGGTTATCCTGAAAAATCCAAAGGGTATAGGATTTACTGTCCTAACCATAGTACGAGAATTATAGAAATCGATAATGTCAAATTCATTGAGAATGGTGAAACCAGTGGGAGTGATAAACCACAAAATATGGAAATTCAAGAAGTTAGGGTGCAAATCCCTTTAACATGACTTCTAAGAAAATTGTTGTTTCTACAGTTGTCACACAGTTTAATAACAATGAACAAACACTCCATAATGAAGTTATCACCACCGAACAAGTTGTAGAAGAATCACAAGGGATGACATAATGAGATCTCAAAGAGAAAGAAGATCTGCCATTCCAAATGATTATATGGTTTATCTACAAGAATTTGATTTTGATATAGGGACAAGAAAATATCCGGTTTCTTTTAAACAAGCCATAGAAAGTATTGATTCTACTAAATGGATTGATGCCATGAAAGATGAATTGAAATCAATGGATCAGAATGAAGTCTGGGATGTCGTTGATTTGCCCGAAGGTTGTAAGACAGTTGGGTGTAAGTGGATCTTTAAGGCCAAGCTCGACTCAAAGGGCAATGTTGAACGACATAAAGCCATACTGGTAGCCAAAGATTTCACTCAGAAAGGAGGCATTGATTATAAAGAGACCTTTTCTCCTGTATCTAAAAATGACTCATTTAGAATCATTATGGCTTTGGTTGCACATTATGATTTAGAGTTGCACCAAATGGATGTAAAAACTGGTTTTCTGAATGGGAGTTTAGATGAAGAAGTCTATATGTACCAGCCCGAAGGTTTTCCATTAAAAGAAAAAGAATACATGGTTTGCAAATTAAAGAAGTCAATATACGGTCTTAAACAAGCTTTCCGACAATGGTATCGCAAGTCAATGATACCATCACTTCCTTCAGTTTTAAGGAAAATACTGTTGATCGGTGTATATATCTGAAGGTCAGTGGGTGCAAGTTTATCTTTCTGGTCTTATATGTTAATGATATATTGCTTGCCAGTAGTGATCTTGGCTTATTGTATGAAACTAAGGTTTTTCTCTCAAAGAACTTTAAAATGAAAGATATGAATGAGGCAATGTGAGACCTAGAACTGGGCCCGGTCCATTTGACCAGCCCAGCCCCAAGGTTTCACCCTCACGTGCGTCGCACATGAGGGCAGGATGAAGGAGCCTCCTGAAGAAGCCAAATACCCTAGTTTTTCTAGGGATTCTTCCGTCTCTTGTGAGATCATCCGAAGAAGAGCCGGCATACCCCAAGTTCCCTCCTTCCTTGGGCGGTCTTCTTCCTCGTGCAGCCGCCCGAGAGGGAGAGAGAGGGAGCCGAGAAGCCACAGCGCGGACGATCCTTTTCCTCCTCCGTTTGCTGCCAGAAAGAAGCCGTCGGATCTTCGCCGGGGCTGAGGTAAGATTTCTAGCTTCACCTCTTGGTTATACCATTTGAAAAAGAATGTTGCCCAGAGATGGTCACCCAAGAGGAAGGTGAATTGGGTGTTTTAAAACTTTTTGGCTAATTTAAAAATAAAACACACAAATAAATAAACTAAAGCAAGAATAAAAGAGATAAGAAAAGACAACCACAAACACACGGTTTTATAGTGGTTCGGAGCCTTCACCGCTCCTACATCCACTCCCCAAAGTGCCTTTGGGTATTTCCACTATAATCCACGATTACAGTATGGTAGTTTTGCGAGTTCACTACCCAACTCGTTGTTTTACACCGGGCTCACAACAAACCCTACAATCCCCCAATTTAACCTAGGCTTGGGACGCCTATCCCTTGTTCCAAGTCCCTTGACTGGAACAAGCACAATAATCAAATGTTTTACAAAGATTTAAAAGCTCTTAAGAAAGCAAATATAACAGTGAGAAACAACAAAACCGGAAGAACCCTTTTTGCCGTTGGAAGCGTGGGTGATGGTGGTTCTTCCGATGTGGATCACGTTGGCTTGAATGCTAGCTTTGAATGCCGTGTGGGAGTGAGTAGATGAGCACGAAATCAGATGGAAAAACTTGAATGCACTTGATTTCTCCTCTTGAAAGCACTAACTCCCTTGAACCTCTTTTACTTTCTTCTTTCTTGAATGATTTTGCTTTGGGTTGGTCAAGAGTTGTTATGAACCACTTAAGGGGTTCCTTTTATAGCCCAAAAAGCAAATATAGCCGTTAGAAACAAAAAGAGAAGGATTTGAAATTCAAAATCAAACCTGAAAAGCTGTCAGTCGCGTCCCAGGCGCTCCGGGGACGTCTCCGCTATAGTGAGAGACGTCTCGGATACAGGATTTTACTTTTTACTTTATCTGGGGTCGACTCGCCACTTTACGGGGTCGTCTCGGCTTGTCTGCACTTTTTGAGTGGGGACGACTCCGCTTCTTTGGGGACGACTCCGCTTCTTTATCTTTGAAAAATATGTCCTCTGGAATTCCCTGAGAGAGTCGACTCCGCTCTTTCAGGGGACGTCTCCGCTTGTATCCACTTTATGCGTGGGGACGACTCCGCTATCTTTTCACCGAAAAACCTTTCTCTGGAAAACCCTGAGAGAGCCGTCTCGGCCATCTTGGGGACGTCTCGGGAGGTCTCCTTTTTGCTTGCGGGGACGACTCCGCGTACAGTGGGGACGTCTCGCGCATATCTCTTGAAAAACGACTTTCTGCCGCCACTGAGAGAGTCGACTCCGCTACTGAGAGAGTCGACTCCGCTAACGCGGGGACGACTCGGCAGCAACCAGGGACGTCTCGGCTTGTGCCAGTTCTTCCTGTTTGTGCCAGAGACGTCTCTGAAACTATTAGGAGACGTCTCGGCTGTCCCTGAACTTTTTCTTTAACTGAAAATTTTCTTCAATAATTCCATAAAAATTATGGAAACTTGCCTAGACATTTTTTAACAATATTCTCAATAAAACACATGAATTCCTCATTTAAATTGTTAAGATATAATGGAATTTTACTCCAGTGTTTTGTATTCATCAAAATCCATTAGGGGGTCAACAATCTCCCCCTTTTTGATGATGACAAAACACTGAGTATATGCAAAATTTGACATTTAAACATATACACAGTATTGATCAGATATACAAGTATAATGTTTTGATTTGAACTAGATACAATGTGCATCACTCAGAATATTCAATTTTCAGTTCTTTCCTTGTGCATAAGATTGATCTTTATAGTTCTTAAATGATTTCATCATATGAACTGAATTTGAATCAAGTTAGAATGAAATATTGATGCAGAAGATAATTGAAAGCTCGATTCTTTTTGACTCCCCCTTTCTTTTCAAGAAGGGCAATTATCTTAAAATCAATATTCTACAATTTTATCTTTTCTAAATCAACTGTGGAGAAAAAAGAAAAATTTTGCATTCCATACTCAATATCCGTGTCTACTCCCTCTTTTAATATACAAATATCTACTCCCCCTTTTTGTCATCAACATGAAGGGGACAAAATATTCATAGTAGAATTCAGCATTCTTTTTACTCCCCCTTTGATATTCAGATTATGCTCCCCCTGTTTTATGTGCATTGTTTCTTTGTATCAAATTTGAATACTCAATGTATGTGGTAAGATTTTTATGGCATTTCACACAATCACATACATAATCACAGAAACACATTCACAGAGTTGGCAATGTACACAAGGTTTTCAAAAGAAATTGTATTCATTCATATGTCATTGTGAGTCTTTGAAGTCAGTACATAGTCAAAAGACGAAATCATTACGAGTATTGATTTCTAATACAAAAGTGTTTCAAAAATGGCCTAGGATTTACAAAAGGAAGATCCTACAAAATGTCCCTCATCAGCGACGTTGCTCTTGAACCCTACCAGCTGCATAAGCCTTACAAGCTGCATCTATGAAACCATTGATAGAATCCATGAGGGTCTTAAAGTGATCTCCCTGTGACTTATGGAATCCTGCCACAAGTGCTTCAAATTCTAAGGTTGCCATCTCAATTCTGCCTCTAAGTTGGGCAACTAATGTGCCCCACATTGCCACCTGGCTTTGTCAACTCTTTGAGGCTCTTTGAAATGGCCTTCAAGCTGTCCTTGAGTTCTATCGATCTGAAAGTTTGGGTGGCACCCACCCCAATTATTTGCTGCTCTGTGGCTTCAATTTGAGCTTTAATTTCCTTCAGCTCTTGTCTGATGGGGGCCAGCTCTGCAGTCATCATGGATCTCATCTCCTCCCTCATCTGCTGACAAATGACAGATGCTAAGGTGTGCATCTGCTCCTCTGATAGGAAGGAGGTCCCACTGACTGGAGGAGGTGGTGGCATGGATGTGGAAGGTCCAGCTGAGCTGGAAGGAATATCAGGGATGTCCATGTGACTGGGTGGGGGAGAGTGATGGTCAGACTCATGATGTGGGATCTCAGGCTCTATGGTTTGTGCTTTTCTTTTTGGAACCTTGACCCACGACCCATCTATCTTGTGAAATTCCATTCTTCTCATTGAGCCCTCATTGTAATAATCGGTGTTTCTTAGAGCCTTTGCAGGTTCATTTGGTGGAATGGGAACCTTGAAGTGTTTAAATATTAAGGTAAAGATCATGCCATAGGGTATACTGAACCTAGAATACCTATGACATTGGGCAATATAATTTAGCATGAGTCTAGGAAGGTTTAGGGGGATCCCTAGTAGGATATGGTGCATTATAACTAAATCTCGCTCCGAAACAAAATCGAAGCGACCGGTTTTAGGGAATAGGACCCGATTGACAATGCTTAAAAGAAGTCTCATTTCTGCATTTAGGTCCTGGGAGTAGACAACATCAAGAGGGCCGCAGTCCTCTCTTCCTAGAATCAAGTTTAGGGCTATTTCCCTTTGAGGATGCGAGGTCGGTGCCTCACCGTCCTTAGGAATTTGTAGGACAGTGGATAGGACGTCCTCATTAATTTCTACCAATGTCCCTCGGACATATGCAGTGTACCCTAAGTCCCCTAAGGCCATATCACTAAACATTTCTCTAACAAGGCCGGGGTAGGTCGAGGTTTTGAGGGTACACATGTGCTCCCACCCTTGGGCTCGGAGCCTCTCTCCAATAGAGAACCCCTCATGATCTAAAAAGGAAAAATCTATGTACCTTCCAGTCGTGACTGTGCGATTTGCACAGGAAGGAGTCGTGGTTGGCGGAGCAACCGGAGTAGAAGGCGCGGAGGGCTCTTCCCGCCGTTCCTCACCGTCGGCCGCTACTGCTAGGTCGCCTCCCATGGGTTGTCCTAGCTTTCTTTGGTGCCATGGATGCTAGGGTTTGTGATTTTAGGGCAAATGGAAGCTAGGATTTGAGGTGGAGAGCAAATGGAGGCTAGGGCTTTCCGTTTTGGTCGGGAATGAGGGAGAAAACTCGAGTCGGCTCGAGCGATTTTGACCTATTTAAAAAGCCCTCATTCGGTCCCCGAGACGTCTCCGCGACTAAGGCGAGACGTCTCCCCCTGGGGGGACGTCTCTGTGATTTGCCAGAGACGTCTCCGGCACTGAAAAATTTCAGACTGCATTTCCCAATTTTTGTTTAATCACCCTAATCAATCATGATTTCTTTTGATAAACACAGAGTGAATTTGTTTGTGATCCTCCCCCTCAAAAGATACATCCTATAATAATTTGATAATGACTTTTGAATTATTAATGTTGAAATGAGGAGTGTTTGACCAAATTTCGAATACCTATGATATAGGCTCTGAAAATCTCTCTATGAAGAGTCCAAGGGAGGGTAACCATCCTCCGGAAGGTCAAACATTTTGTCATTTAGCTTAGATGAATTTATGTTTTCACTTATGTTTAACTTGAGGTGGATTACTAGTTCGAGTAACCAAAGCAATGCAATACACAATTCAATTCATTTGCTAGGATCATACAAGCTCAAGGCATTTCTTAAGAAATTGAATCTATCTTTACAAAGGGGCTTTGTAAAGATATCAGCTAATTGATTTTCAGTACATACATATTCAATCATCACATCATTTTTCAGCACATGATCCCTAATAAAATGATGCCTAATCTCTATATGCTTTGACTTAGAGTGTTGGAC